>NW_027664857.1:0-125814 GCF_963921795.1 Nannobrachium achirus
TATATAAAATATCCAGATTCGTCTGGCCTAGTCATAAAAGATAAACATCAAGCATACATGTGCGTGTATACAGTCAGCCCCACAACACATTATTTGCCTTCTAAAACAATGTCTCCTCTGTTGCAAGCTTGCAAGCTCTCTCTCTCTCTCTCTCTCTCTCTCTCTCTCTCTCTCTATATATATATATATATATATATATATATATATATATGGGTGAGTGACGTGACGTAACGTTTTCGCTGTCCTCGGTGTCAAACATGTATAAATAAAAAATATATTTGTCAAAAACCTTCTGAATATTGTGCAGGACATTAAGCTTTATGTGAACTTATTCAAGATTAAAACATTTCATTCCTCATTTCTTCAGAATTTTCAACCAAACATGGCAAAACTCATATGGTGTGACTGTCCTGACCTTGTTTCTCAAAGTGGGAACTTGAATAAAACTAAGAAAAAGAATTGCTAAAAATCATTTGAAAATTAATTTAGGCAACAAAAAAAAGGCTATTTGTGAGCCTATATCTTTTCAAAGTCAAAGCATAATGTTTTCAGTCATTTCTGATCAAAAACATTTTGTCCCCCAAACCAAAATCATTTGGTGTGACACTAGTTTGGAAAAATTAAACAGGCAATTATTTGGACACCTATTGGCTAGAGAGGTCCTTCTTCTGTAAGGCTATTCAGCACTCCCAGCACAACTGCAAGACAGGTGTCTGAGGTGAGTTATGATTTCAACATTTTCATGAAATGCCATCTTGTTGAAACTTTGACAAGTGCACCACTTCTGGATGTCTGTTGGTGTGACACCTTTTCATTAAAAAAAGCTTAAGTTATTTGAAGTTTTGGTCATATTTCCATGTAGATCTAGGTTGCTTTGTTATAGCTAGCATGCTGTTAGCATGCTAATGTGTACATAGTAGCCTCAAGGTAAACCTAAATGCAGAAAACGTAATATAGTGTGACACTTAATCATAATGGTGTGACATGTCTGCTTGTCACGCCATATGACTTGATTGTCACACCATATGATGTATACTGTATTTAACTACAGATATAACAATAAATAACAAAGTTCCATGTTTCTTTTGTACATTTAAACATTTGTTTTAAACATTTTTACATAAAATTTAATTTAGCTTCATTCAGTGATACTTCAAATTCATCAGACAGAGCAGAAACCCCTTCACAGAAACCTTAACATATTGTTTCAATCTAAACAATATTTTCTCTTTGTCTTAAACTATACATTCCATTTTCTTTTGTCAGCTGGAAAATGACAAGTGCTGAGAGAACGAGAAAGTACAGGGAGAAACTAAACAATGACCCAGCAAGGAGAGAGGAGCCAAAGGGGCGAGACTGCATTTTCTACGAAGAGCAGGAGGTTGTCTGTGGCATAGCAGAACCGCAACAAGGCAGCCGGTTTGCTACCCTCACCAAATACGACTGGCTGATGTACAATACAGTCTAAATGTATAATCTAATCTGATCTAATACTTTTGTACTTTCACTCACTGGACTGGACAGTGGACAGTGTTAAGGTAGGACCCGAGACAAAACTAGCGAAAATAGCTGATCTACAAGCTCTCAACACGTTGTGCTGCGAGAGCTTGTAGATCAGCTATTTTCGGAGTTGCGCAACCCAGCACTCTTTAGCTAGTGGAGATGTGGTGTAATGTCATGATTCCTAATTACATTTGTTCAACACAAAATGCTGTGTTCAAGTTCAGGAGACTTCGGAAAAAAGCAATTTACCTGAATGCTGAGTTCTGTTTCCACTAATTGGTGTTAATAAAATGTTGCCTTGGCTCCAAGTGTGGCTATGGCTTTCTTATCCCATGTTAAAGCCCTACAATAATATCCTGTTCAGAAATATTAAGGCCATGTTATCCTGGGTAATTGTTTAATCAATCAGTAAAGTTCAGTACTCACTAATAGGTAGGTTAAAACACAGTTTGCTTTGACACATGAAGATATGATCATACGGTGTGACACTAAATCATTTGGTGTGACATTCCAAATAGTGAAAAATCATACCTTTATTAATGATGAAACCAAAAAAATGTTTATGGATTACATAGAGAATAGTATCAGGAAGAGTCACAAATATTTGTGTAATTTTAGAGAAAGTTTTGACAGAATACATTTAAAATATGTTGTAAGATCGACAACATGGGCCTCACACAGAGTGTCGATTATGAAAAAAATATACAGATATAATTAATAAAAAAAAAACTATAGTGGATCACTGGTTAGTTATGATAAAGGACTTTGATAAAGTGAGTAACTTAAGAAATGTACTCCATTTTCATTTTATGAACAATTATTTTCATGTCACACCATATGACGATTTTAGTACAACAAACTGCTGAATAAAGTCTGATTCCAATAAAATATCTAAAAACAAAATGTATTTCCATAAGGTTGAGAGTGAGTAGAACAAAAGTAAATAACTTTTAAGCCTGCAATTTAAAGTTTTTTTAAAAACACATTTTTTGGGGCGTCACGTCATATATACCTTTTCATGTGAAGGACCCCAAAAATGATATGTTTTTGGCCTCGGACCCCCATCTCAAAAGGTTTAGTTCCAGGGACCCCCCAGAAGCAAAATTTGAGTTACAAATGTTCGCTTAAAAAATATACATATTCAAATATTTGCACACATTTTCACGACTTTTCAAAAATAGCAGATCTACAAGCTTGCAGCGTGGCACTCGGTGCCGCACTGTGAGCTTGTATATCTACTATTTTTCTTAAGTAGAAAATAATGAAGGCCCCAACCGAGGGAGGGCGGCCGCACTTTGGCACTCGCCATTACTGCCCCAACCACCTTGGGCCTTAGTAACTCAGTCGCACTTTTCCCCCCCTTGTGGTCTGAACAAAGCATGGTGGGTATTCAGCCGTTCGGACAGCGCTGGTCCAAGGAACCTTTTGAAAGGAAAGGACGTGCTGGGAGCCGGGGGAAGCGCAGTGATGCTCATGGGTGGCAAAACTCGCACAGGAAGTTGGATTAAATGCATGGCAGTGAATAGCAGATATACAAGTTTGCAGTGAGTCACTTAAGTGCCACACTGCAAGCTTGTACATCAGCTAGAATAAAGGGTTATTTAAGTTTCACTCACTTGATACAGGCAAAACAACAAGAACAGATTTTGAAACAGTGATGGAGCACTACTGCCATCTTGTGGATATAGTCGAAATTTGCACTGACATTGATTGACACTGATAAAGATTAATTTATACAAGATATACATTTAAGTAAAACTTGACATTAATGCATCATCATCATCATCATCATCATCATCATCATCATCATCATCATCATCATCATGCAGCCTGAGTTGAAGTTGCAACCAGTGGTGGAAGAAGTACCCACATTCTTTAAGTAAAAGTATCAATACCACAGTCTAGTGAAATGAAAGCGAAAAAGTATTGGTATCAAAATATACTTAAAGGACAACTTAGATTGCAATTAGAGAAAAGAAAAGATGAGTTTTAAAATGTTTTCATTTTCTGCTTTCTATTGTTTTAGCGATTTTAGTATTGTGATTTCAGTTGGTCAGGGCATGCGTACAAGTGGCTAAATATGTATTTTTTGACAAAATAAGCCAGCAATTTCTTTGTTACTATTTACACCAGCCCCCATAAGTCACATCTACCCATGAAAGATTGTGGTTCATCTTGGGAATGGGCTTATTTTGTCTAAAAATACATATTTAGCCACTTTGCATGCATGCCCCCAACCTGGGGGCACTCATTATCCAGAATGTCCAGAATGTCTCATTTCACAAGACAATATACAGATATTTTGAAAATGTAGCTCTTGTATAAGACTTAAGTTGTAATGTGTGTTTTGTAATAATCAAATCATCTACAAAGTAACTACAGTAGGCTAGTAACAAAAGATAAATATATTTCTTAGATGTAGTGGAGCAGAAGTAATAGTATTGCACATTGGAAATACTACAGTACAGGGGACATGGCCATGCTGGCTTGTGCTGGACATTTTAGTAAAATCATATTTTTTCCATGGACACAATAAAGAGCTGTAACTCTCAGAGTTATGGTGGTCCTTATGGTGGTCCTTGAAAATACAATGTTTGAGAATACTGTCCTCCTAGTGGACCCCTAATCAATGTTCCATAGAGTCATAATCAATAATAGAACTGCTGTCCTAGTGGACTCCTAATCAATGTTCCATAGAGTCATAATCAATAATAGAACTGCTGTCCTAGTGGACCCCTAATCAATGTTCCATAGAGTCATAATCAATAATAGAACTGCTGTCCTAGTGGACTCCTAATCAATGTTCCATAGAGTCATAATCAATAATAGGCTAAATCAGTGTCATACATATCCTGAAGAGAAACCTGGAGACTGACATTCACTAATTGGGTCTTATGATCAAAATAAGAATATTATAATGATTACAAAATCTAAAGATTGTAGGCTACAAACAAACTACATGCCAGAAGAACACTCATCTCAAGACAGACCTCCATGGTTCCCTTTCTTGGTCTATTGGCAGTGGTGTAAAGTAGGGACCATACCTATGTTCCCCAGGTTCTATGTTCCCCACTTTCTTACCACCTAACCCTAACCCTAACCCTAACCTCAGTCAAACTATTGCAGGTTAACCTGTGGGGAACATAGAACCTGGGGAACATAGGGTGGACCCCGTAAAGTAACTAAGTACATTTACTTAAGTACTGTACTTAAGTACATTTTAGTTAATTAATGTACTTTACTTGGGTATTTCCAATTTCCAGTTGCTTTTGATGACATTAACATTTTATTGCAGACGGTTTACACAGCTTGCCTAAAATGCAGAATCCATTTCATATTTAAATCAATCTTTGTAAAACAATACTGCAAGGATCAGAGGGAAGGGGGCTGGGCTTATAGCTCAGGTGGCTTTGCTTCTCTGTAATGTGTGTGTGTGTGTGTGTGTGTGTGTGTGTGTGTGTTTGTGTGTGTGTGTGTGTGTGTGTGTGTGTGTGTGTGTGTGTGTGTGTGTGTGTGTGTGTGTGTGTGTGTGTGTGTGTGTGTGCGTGTGCGTGGGTATGCATGCGTGTGTATGCGTGTGCGTGGTGGGTGTGTGCATGCGTGTGTCTGTGTGTGTGTGAGAGGCCCGGAGGCAGTCTCAGGCACCCATGACCTCAGGATTGGGCCATGCTCCAGTGAGGCGCTCCGTTGTCAAATGATGGTCGTTCGAAAGAACGAGATTTCCCCAAAAGGCCAAGCATGTTCGTGATGATGGTTTATATGATGATTGTTATAAGTAAGTATATCCCATCAAACAAGACAAGTTAACAAGCAATATTGGAACCCATTCTGTAAAAAAAAAAGATACTATGTTGTTACTGTACACTGGTAACAGACGGAAGGACGGACAGGGTGCTTTCGGCTGGTGGAGACAATAATTGCCACCGCCAGGTCGCAGTTACTATCAAAACCTCCACTGGCTGTCAGTCAGTCAGTCAGTCAGTCTGTCCATCAAGTCAAGTCACACTTTTGCCCTACTCATATCTCTGTCACCGTTGCCCCTATCCATGCCAAACTCCTTGGCTGGCAAACCACAACCTCCACCCCTCATTTCTCAAATGGCCCTCTTCTAGCGCCACCATGAAGCTGATTCTTGCAAAACACATTTTTGGACATTGCTCCTACAGATGTTGCCCTTATATCACGCAAAGCGGTACACAGTATGTCTAAAGTCATGTCATCAACATGGATCTGTCCCATTTCCCATTTTCCCTCCTGATTGCCTACCATTGCCTTCTAAAGTTTGTGTATGTGACATGACGGTCGCTTATCTTACTGGTAAATAAATCAATCCATGAATTGAAGTCTCTATGGGGTGAGTAATCCATAGAAACTGGGTGAACTATCCCTTTAATGAGCAGAATCACAGATCTAAAAGTGTAGTGTTATTTAGCCTCCTGTGCACAGAATCCCTCCTATTAATGGTGAGGATAAAAAATATACAAGTTCACATTGCGTCACACTGTGAGCTTGTAGATCTGCTACTTTCTGTGCTGCGCTACACCTCCGGGTCCTAAGGCAGCTGGTGGATTCCTCAAAGGAATTGTGCTGCCTCAGCTGTGCCTGTCTCAAATAGCCTAAATGTAGCAATAATAAACAATATGCCCCAATGATTTATTAAAGAATAATCTACTCAACAATGGTGATTCAAGTTAAAAAAAATGCACCCATGACTAATGTGTTTCTTTGACAGCCAACAACAACACGCATTCAGCTTCAAACCTCATTTATTTATTTATGTATTTATTTATGTGTTTGTTTATTTAGACAGGATAATATCAGTTCAAGAACACAGAGATATTGACATATTGATTGATTGAAGACTTTATTAGAAGAAGTTTGCATAGGAAAAAATACAGTTGCATGACAGTACAGTTCACTGGTACAAGGTCTACTAAAAGGAGATCCTAGAAAAGACTAAGCTTATTTCCATAGGAAACCATTGAAGTATCTCATATAACATTGAATGACAGACGGATAGAACACAATACTATGCAGTAGATATAGTCAGGAAAAAAAGGAGAAAACAATAAAAAATCAAACCTTGGTTCGAAGTGGAGCCGTGAATTTGAGCACTTCCAGATCTATGTTTTTGATTCTATGTGTTCTAGATCTATGAATTCTATGTGTTCTAGAACTATAAATTCTACCCCCCTCCCCCCTTCCCCCCCTGTGTGTGTGTGTGTGTGTGTGTGTGTGTGTGTGTGTGTGTGTGTGTGTGTGTGTGTGTGTGTGTGTGTGTGTGTGTGTGCCTGGCCTGGCCTGGCCTGAAAACAGCGCCCCTCCCTTAACATGTGTGGTCATAAAAGGTACTGTTCGAACTGAACGAAACAACCTTGTTCGAACTGAACGAAACAACCTTTTCCCACTAGACGGGACAAAAGCTGAAAGCTGTGCACTGGGAGCTCATGTGCTTTGCACACGGCTCCAAAAATAAAAAATAAAAAACATACAGTAGGCAAATACAAAGAGGGTCAGGGGAGGGTAGGGCTGGGCTATGTTTGTTTTTAACAGTTGCGAACGGCTGCAGCCTGTAAGTGGTTTTTCAGAGCGATTTTAAAGGATAGTGATCCACACTCCTTTAAGGCCTTCGGTAAGGCGTTCCACATTTTTGTGGTATAGCAGAAGAACGAGTTTGACCCTTTCTTTGAGGTGACTCTGGGTTGAACGTGATCTGTGGCGCTGCCTCTGGTGTTGTAATTATGGACATCCTTAGCCCCATATAGAACCTCAACCGTCGCTGCATACTGTTGTGCTCCGAGATGAGGTCCTATAAAGGTGGCGAAGCGATCGCTGGACTGCCGCAACGAGTTGGAAAACACTTTCAACACTAAATTTTATCCAAAAAGTAAAGGTAGTTCCGAGCTCCCAGACTGTGATTACCTAACCACACTAGATAAAACATGAACCACGGCATGAAACAACCCCTTAAATCGCTAGTTTTGTAATGTTTTCCCATTCAACCGAAACTCCCCCTGCGGCAGTTGCCAGTATCTGCTACAATGGGAAAGATGCAGTACTGGCTTCGCCACCTTTATAGGACCTCATCTCGGACCACAACAGTATGCAGCGACGGGTGAGGTTCTATATGGGGTTAGGACAGGGAAATCTCGCTTTTGCGAACGCCCATCATTTCAACCGGAGGGTTAGCGACTCACTCCACGGAGGTTAAGGAAGATGACATGTAGTAACAGCGACACACTCCCGTTAGGACATCCTAAACCTTTATAAAGTATTTTGCCTAAGAATAGTCTACATATGATCTTAGTGTAAACCAGCCGGAGTTAGCTAAGGATAATTTTCATCCATTGTCCTCAGGACATAAAACAAGAAACAAAACAAGACAAACAAAAACAAAGAACAGAACAATACAGGGCAAACAACAACATAACAAAAACAAGGTGCTTGGCGCAACAGAGTGCCTAGTGTGACAAAGTGCCTAGTGCCAGAAATAAGAAGTTAAAAACCACACTGGAAAGAATAACCTGACAGACTAACTCGTACAGGCATCAACTCTTTGCTTATAGGTGGTTACATGTTTGGGAGTGCTTTAACCATTGCTTCAACTGCCCTTTAAAAGCACCGAATGTGGGGATCTCTCTAATTACGGCAGGGAGCTGGTTCCAGTATTGGCAACCAAACCAAAAAAAAAAAAGAAAGAAAAACAGTGGTTCTCAATATGAGGTCTGGGGACACCCAGGGGTCCTTCAGGGGTTTCCAGGGGGTCCCGAGCTAAAAGACTGGTAACTCTGAGAGAAAGGGAACCAAATGGACCCTTATTGGTCCAGTTATTGGGGTCCATGGCCCAATCGACTGGATTGTATCAAAGAGGAATTCAAAGCCAAAAGCCAATCACAACATGCCACGTCATCGTTCAGACGGAGAGCCAATCATATTGTGTGATGTCAGTCGCAAGCGCAGGACCCGCTCGCTCGTCTTGCAGGCGAGCCCGTTTGGTTAGCCTAGTAAACTGACTCCTCCTACTTTCTTTTCGAATCTGAACCCCCCCCCCATCCTCAAGTACGGGAGGAATACACGCACGCGCACACCACCTCCTGGTGGCGCTATAACAGGCCCATGTGAAAAATGAGGGGCAGTGGTTCTGCTCTGGCACCCAGGGAATTTAATTCACTGCCATCATGGCAACGGTTCTGGTGATTAGCTGTCCATAGACGGACGGACGGAAGGACACACGGACGGACGAACGGACGGACGGACGGACGGACGGACGGACAGGGGCGAAAACATGGTCTCTCGGCCTAGCGAGGACAAATATTCCCCCCTCCCATTTCACACAAGCAAACACGCGCACAAGTAAGCACAAACACACACACACCAATTGCTTAACCTCCAAGGTACGCTTCTTCAACTCCAGAGCATGTTGACACTTGTAGTTTTGTAGGCAGGATTCAGCGTGCAGCAACGGTCACATAGCATTGTGTTGACAGTGTTGTTATGCAACACTTTCTCACCTTTATGTCATTATAATGAACAACTATACATTTATTTGGACTAGATAATTATACGATGCCAGCTAAATATGAAGATAAACACAGAGACAAGGTTTAGAAACACCTGCTATACCCTCTCTGTGCTTCTCATGTGTGAGTTTGTATTTCTGTTACTGTGGTTGTGAGGACCCAACATCCCACACAAGCACTGATGTGTTCTAGATTATTTATTTAGGTCATACTATAATCCATGGGTTTTCAACTGGTGTGTGCATGCGTGCGTGCGTGCGTGCGTGCGTGTGTGTGTAGAGAGAAATTTGGCTCTATTATGATCCAGGTCTTATGCCTTATGCCTTAACTTCTTTGCCTTTTTTTTACTATTTTGAAAAACATTTTTAAATACTTCAAATGCTGATCTACATCTGCACGTTGTGAGCTTGCAGATCAGCTATTTGAAATATTAAAATAAATATGTCTACATAGTAAAAAAAGGCAAAGAAGTTAAGGCATAAGGCATAAGACCTGGATCATAATAGAGTGACTGAGCGACAGAGTGTGGGAGAGAAAGAGAGAGAGAGTGGGAATAGAGAGAGAGTTTGATAGTAACTATAACTTGATATCAGATCTGCATCCATTCATGAAACTCGGCAGGTAAGTGTGTGTGTGCAGCGCGATTACACAAGCCTGCCTGCAGGCTCACATTAATGTGGCAACCACCACACACCCAGCACAGCAGACACAGAGAGGAACGTTTACATGTCTGCACAACTCTGTGTCATCCGAGGTTACACTGATGTATATCTGCCCTGGAAACACTGCTGTCATCTCCCCCTCTGTTTTAACCAGTGGTGGATAAAGTACTATTTTTTTTACTTAAGTACAAGTATCAATACTGCAATGTAGAAATACTCCGTTTAGGGTGCCCACACACCAAAATACCTATGAGAGTGGAATCTGCGTTGCGTCAATGCATTTCAATGAGAATGGAGCGGTTTCATGCCAGTAGAGGATTTCTGCAAAAAAACGTTTCCATTCTCATTGAAATGCATTGGTGGAATGGGGAATCCACTCTCATAGGTATGTTGGTGTGAGCACCCTTAAAAGTAAAAGTCTGGAATTCAAAATGTACTAGAGTAAAAGGACGCAAGTGTTGGCATCACCATGTACTTAAAGTATCAAAAGTAAAAGTACAAAATGTTTGAAAATAGCAGATCTACAAGCTCACAACACGTCGCGACACGACCCGTTGTGAGCTTGTAGATCGGCTATTTTCAAATAGCCAAGGTATAACATAGGGTTAAAGTGCATTAATGTATGTTTTATAATTTATATCTGCAAAGTAACTAGTAACTAACTTCAAATAATTGTAGTGGAGTAAAAGTACAATATTTGTATCCGAGATGTACTGGAGTAGAAGAAAAGTACTCAAAACTGGAAATACTCAAGTAAAGTACAAATACCTCAAAACTGTACTTAAGTACAGTACTTAAGTACAGTACTTAAAGGGATATTACACTTTCAAAAAAACTTTTAGGTCTAATCAGGCTTGTATGAACACCCTGAACAGTTTTTAATTTGCTTCATTCAGTATTTAGATATTTGATGTAAATGTTACCAGCTCCAACACGCCCAGGCCCTCTCCACATACACACCCATTGTAACTTCAAACTCCATTTTAACCATGATAGATTCATTAAAAACACACATTATTTTTTCTGGTGACTCATAATACCCTCCTAATACGTGAGCAGACCGTGTTTTTTCAATAACCTTTTTCTTTTATTTTTAATAATTCTTTGGGAAAATGGAAAACATTAAATACAATAATATTTTATTGAAAATAAATGAAAAAAGTTATTGAAAAAACACGGTCTGCTCACGTATTAGGAGGGTATTACATCAAAATATCTAAATACTGAATGAAGCAAATTAAAAACTGTTCAGGGTGTTCATACAAGCCTGATTAGACCTAAAAGTTTTTTTGAAAGTGTAATATCCCTTTAAGTAAAAGTACTTAGTTACTTTACACCACTGGTTTTAACCACATGCACATGAACACATATAGGCCCTATTTTCATCCATGCCTTAAGAAATACTAAATAAAATACTTCAAATAGCTGATCTACATAGACACGTTGTGAGCTTGTAGATCAGTTATTTTAACTATTGTAAAAAAACAAAAATCAAAATAGTGACAAAAGAGTTTATGGATATGGATGAATAAAGGGCCCACTCTGTCCACACAGCGACAGAGGCTCAGGGGAAGAGAGGCTGGTAGAGAGGCTGGATGGAGAACCACGAGGTTCCCAGTTCGATCCCGGGCTGCCCCAGAGGTAGTGCTGAAGTGTCTTTGAGCAAGATGTTGAACCCCTAGTTGCCCCCAGTGAGCAGGTTGGTTCTTTTCCTCTGCCATCGATGTGCGTGCTTGTGTGTGTGTGAATGGGTGAATGTAATGCACAATCTATGTGAAGGGCTTTGAATAAGAGCGTTATATAAATGCACCATTTACCCTGTATAGGTAGTGTAGTGGGAGGTATGAACACATACATTACCTACCTTTGCTCCATATACACAAAGATAAAGTTCAATATGAAGATAAACATAAAGATAATTTCTAACAAATACACTCCCTCTCTGTGATGCAGTTGATTAACCTAACAATTAATCATTCATAAGTAACAACATTATGATATCATTGTCATTGAGTTGTTTGATTGCTGTCTTGTCTATCAATGTGTGCATCAAAAGCACACAGAGTACTGTATGTGGAGGGGGTGCGTTTGGTTGCGTGCAAGCTGGATTAATCAACAACGGTTGTTGTGTTGGTCTGGGTTCATTCCTGACATGATCAGACCTGTGATGCCTGCTGCAGTAAAACACATTGCTGAGACGCTGCAGGCCAGACTGCTATGGAAGAGACTTTCATTAACCATAAATACCACCTGTATCACTTACTACACTTGGAACATCCAACTACTGTTGTGTATCAACATGATTGATTGATTGAATACTTTGTTAGCAGTTCGTATGGGAAAAGCACAATACAGTACAGTTCAAATACAAGCTCTATTAATAGGATTTTAAACCCAATAAATCACTATCTTGTTTACATCGGGGTTCTCTCTTTGTACTCATTTCATTGAGACATTAAATGACAGACACATACCGTATACAACAACACTATGGAAAACATCATGTTGGCGACAGCAGGATACCAAACTGAATAAGTCGCTGCGAGGCGATGAGGTGGGCCTGACGCACTACAAACAAAAGCTGGGTCCAAAAGCATACGTTTTAAGGGGTTTTATTAAAGCAACAAAAAGGTAACTTAAAGTAACTTAGACTCTATAATACTCTATAATAATAGAACAATAAGGGAAACCAGTAAGATTCCCTAAATGGGGAGATAAGCGACCGTCATGTCGCATACACAAACTTTAGAAGGCAATAGTAGCCAGTCAGGAGGGAATATGGGAAATGGGACAGATCCATGTTGATTTTGATTGATTGATTGAAGACTTTATTAGAAGTTTGCATAGGAAAAGGTACAGTTTCATGACGGTACAGTTCACTGGTACAAGATCTACTAAAAGGAGATCCTAGAAAAGACTAAGCTTATTTCCACAGGAAACCATTTAAGTATCTCATGTAACATTGAATGACAGACGAATAGACAACAGTATATGCAGTAGATGTAGATGACATGACTTTAGAGATACTGTGTACTGCTTTGCGTGATTTTAGGGCAATATCTGTAGGAGCAGTGTCCAAAAAATGTGTTTTGCAAAAATCACCCAGATGGTGGCGCTAAAAGGGACAGATCCATGTTGATGACATGACTGTAGAGATACTGTGTACCACTTTACGTGATTATAGGGCAAAATTTGTAGGAGCAGTTTCCAAAAATGTGTTTTGCAGAATCGGCCTCACGGTGGCGCTAGAAGAGGGGCATGTGAGAAATGAGGTTGTTGGTTTGGCAGCCAAGGAGTGTGTGTGCCAAGTTTGGCATGGATAGGGGCAACGGTGGCGGAGATATGAGTAGATATGAGTCGCAATAAAGCGTACAAACTAAAGCAGTAAACAAAAGTGTGACTTCCCAACACTATACATACTACACATCCACTCACTGACACTATACTGTTTCCACTAATTGACACATCCCAGATGACTATTGTTGCATTTATGTCATTAAATAAACATATCTTTATAGATACACTTTTAACTGTACCGTGTGCCTTCCTCCTTTTTGTTATGGTCTAAGAGCCAGGTCGTAACAAATAATAATAATATATAAATAATAATAATAAACCAATTCATGGCTCCTGCACATCATAAACAGTCAGAAAGTCAAAAAATGTGTTCTTTGCCATTTTGTCACTGGAAAGATTTTGTCACTCTAAGACAGTGGTTCTCAACCTGTGGGTCGGGACCCCCAGGGGGTCCCCACATAATTGTGGGGGTGTCCCCAGATGATTAACTTAATGTGCAACACTGTACTCAACAGTAAACAAACCAACATAAAGTTTAAGTGTATAGAGGGTATATGCACATTTCTAGAGTGACAGTTTTGGGACTTTTTAACGCTTCCAGTGCCAGCCCCTAGATGGCGCCGTTGGAATGCCAGACTTTCTCCCATAGGCGAGCGCTTCAGCATCCAGGGGCTCACGTTGCAGTGACGCGCGTGCTCACATTCGTGCACATCATGGAAAGGTCCCGGATGTTAATGCTAACAGAATAGCTATTCCCATCTAGTCATTTTAAAGATCATTTTTAGGCGATTTCGCCGTAAATAAACCTCGGCGCGCATCCCTAAAAACACAATCCAGAGATATGGGCCTCCAAACATGTGTTTTTTCATTGGATTCGGCGGCGATTCGCGGCTACGTTCGCGGCTCACGGCCGGCATGGCTTCCCCAGGATTTGGACCAGTGGATTTTACATTTAGGCCCAGGCTTCAGAAGGCCTCGGATCATTTTATTCATTTCATTAAATATCCCGAACATGTTCGGGATAGGCACACTGGACTACGTTCCGGAAGCGGCGCTGAACATTTGGTGAACATTGGGGGTCTCAAAAATGTATTTTAAACCATTTTTAATGGAATATATCGTCGGACCATGTAAAATGGCTAGCTGGCTAGCGTAGGACGAGCCAGGACCACCCACGACTATACAAGCAGCTCAGGGTAAGTCAATTAATTAAAAAAAAATTGTATTGGACTGAAAATATCCCGAACATGTTCGGGATAGGCACTAAATGAGTTAATACCTCTAAAATGACAAATTAAACATTGGCCCAATTGTCAAATATTAGAGGCCTAAATTGTGAAAATAGCCGATCTACATTGCGAGGCGTTGTGAGCATGTATCGGCTATTTTCATACAAAATGTAATGCCTCAACTCATAATGCTCGTCAGGGTGGGGGGGGGGGTCCAGAGTTAATATAAGATTATTTTGGGGCTCGCGGCCTGAAAAGGTTGAGAACCACTGCTCTAGTATGACCCGGCCTAAGCCTAACCCAGGTAGGTAATTCCATCTTTTCTTGAGATAACATTATCACCCACATTGACTGTGAAGTTGTCGACGTTGCCGAGGTTAAAAGACGAGGTTAAAAAGAACCAAAGAGGGAAAACAGAACCATGTAAGATGAACGTCTCAACAACCAAATGTAAGGTGACGCGGGAGCGTGTCGCTGTTACTACATGTCGTCTTTTCGACACCGACTCTAACCCTCACCCTAACCTTAACCTCCGTGGAGTGAGTCGCTAACCCTCCAGTCGAAATGATGGGTGTTTGAAAGAGTGTGATTTTGCCAGCTGACACATAGATTCAGTTTAGACCAGTTTGACTTCACAGATGTTTGTCTAGATAAAATGCAACCTCAGATCAACTCAAACACCTGGGATTGTATAATTATGTACAGTAGGCTACATGATTACTGTACGTTAAGACAGTTCACTCTACTGTACATACACCATTATTTTAAGAATGACTCATCAGTGGTCTGCAAGATAGAAAATGTATGCAAACACGCGCACACAGGCACAGGCGAGCGCACACGCACACAAAACAATAACAAGACAGTGATTGACATGTAACCTGTGTGTGTGTCACATGAATCATTTTATACATGTGGAACATCGATATTGCAGTAGGTCAGTCTATGCATGTTGTGCTTTTGACAATAATTCATAAAACTTTAAAGACGATTGTCTCAACAAGCAGATGTAACCTGACACTTAGATTCAGGGTAGACCAGAAAGGCGTCACAGATCTTTATGTAGAGTGTGAGGAAGAGCAACTCCCTCAGATCAACTCAGACTCTCCACATCCACGGAGGAGAAAAAACAACGTCTCTTCTTTCAGCCTCTCCTCTGCAGATGAAGGTAAAAACTAAGAAATGTCTCTTTGATTTAAACTTAATATGAACTCACCTTCCTATCAGGAAATATGTTTTTCAAAGTTTATTCTTTGTACTGTCATATTGCATGATAAGATGACTGTATGGCATTTTGAAATATTATGCATTGCATAACACAACTCTATGAAAGTACAGCTCAGTTGGCTTGTGGTTAGAGTGTCCGTCCTGAGACTGGGAGGTCGGGCTCAAGGTGGAGAACAGATTTCAGATTACAGCAAAAGATTATTAAATGTATAGGAGCAGTGTCCAAAAATGTGTTTTAAAAAATCGGCTTGAAGGTGGCGCTATGTGGGACAGATCCATGTTGATTACATGAGTGTAGACATATTGTGTACCGATTTGCGTGATTTTAGGGCAAAATGTGTAGGAGCAGTGTCCAAAAATGTGTTTGAAAAAATCGGCCTGATGGTGGCGCTATATGAGACAGATCCATGTTGATGACATGAGTGTAGACATACTGTGTACCGATTTGCGCTAGAAGAGGGTCATGTGTGAATTGATGACAGACAGACTGAGGACGGACGGACGGCTGGTGGAGGTTTTGATAGTCAGGTTGTGGATTGTATTGTTGTCAGTAGGTGGATGTGATTGTAGAGGCTGATGGATAAACATACAGTAGAACTTGAAGGAGAGAGAATCAAGCAGACGACTAATTCAAAGTTCACAGTGCACGTCTCTGTCAGAAATAGTATTTTTTGGAGCGGTGAAAGCGCTCCCAATAGACAGGAATGTCCGTGGGTATGTGGATGGGTGGCTGGCTGGCTGGCTGGGTGGGTGGCTGGCTGGCCATGTCCGTAGCCTGGCAATACCTTGAGTGGCCACACACAACACACTAGTTAAAGGAGGGGCGCTGTTTTGTGCAGGCCAGGCACACTCACCACTCACTCACAGGCACAGTTTACTCACTCACTCACTCACTCACTCACTCACTCACATAGGGTACAGCTGCTCAAATTCACCGCTCCACTTCGAACCGAGGTTTGATTTTTTTTAGAAAGGAATACCAGCTCTGATTTTTTAAGGGTTGCTTGTTTATTAAAGGAGTAGTTCACCCCCAAAATGATTATTCTTATTTTTTTAATTGATTACTCACACCATGGAGACTTTATTTATTTATTCATTTATTTATTTATTTATGTGTTTATTATGTATTTGTCGCTTAGACAAAAATCTATTATACTGTAGTAAATCTACCCCCATTGAGTCCGCATTTGGGTCCCCATCAGGGGTACATTTATTGTAATCCAATTATTGTTTTAGGAATGAGACAAATACAAAAAAATATATTGAACTCAAGTCTCCATGGCGTGAGTAATAAATCATGTTGGGGTGAACTACTCCTTTATGGTCACGCCCCAGCAGCAGATCCAACACAACGGACGTTTCAGCCCGTAGGCCTTCCTCAGTGTGATAAATCATTCATGGGTTTGAGACTCCCTAATCGGGAGATAAGCTACCCTCATGTCGCATGTATACACGGCTGACTCTAAAGCTGGCAATACACTACAAGATAATCTGGCCCGACTGAATCGGGTAGAATTAAACACTACAGGATAATTTTTTCAGATTCTCTGACCAGATAATCTAAACAGGCTCATACTAGCCGTTTTGGACAGTCGGGCGCTCCGCACGCTACAGGATTCTATCCCGTTTGAGTCGGGCTCGAACACAGCAATAATAAATAATATAATTGATACAAAACGCCACAGGGGCTGTTCTGAGTGCTGTGCTTTGCAACACGCACGCACACGCACATACAAACACATTACGTTATCCACTCGCTCAACAACACACAACACCGCCTCACGCAACAACAAAAAAAGCTTCAATATGGAAGTTGTGTCCTATTTTGATGATAATATGAATTAACTTTGACACGTTTCATGTATCCATCCCCTCTCTCTCCTGCGCTATAGTCAAGCGCTGCTCCTTCTCACCGTGCCTGATTTATGATTAGTCGTATGACGGTGTTGCGCACACAGAACATATAGGTCTCCAAGACCAACCTGTGTAACCTCCATGCCACGTTGTAGGCTTGCAGATCAGGGGAGAGCCCCCGTAGATCAGGATGGGCGTGTACTGAATGATGTGATGTTCTTGTCGCAGCATGTGACTGACTGCAGACAGTGGCTGGTAGCGTTATTTCTTCTTTTTTTTTTTTTTCTGGATCGCGTTACCGTTGAGTTTTAATTTAAATCCCAATCATTCATGATACAACATAATGGACGGGCGGACACTATGAAAAGTGTGTCTGTGTGTGCGCGCGTGTGTGTGTGTGAGTGAGTGAGAGGCAGAGGGAGAGGTGGAGAGAATAAAAAGAGATAGATCTGTCACTCAGATATGTATGCTCAGAGACTTGCGTCTATCAGCGGCTGCTGTACCTATTTTCTCTCAGCCCCCTGCTGCTGTTCCAGTCTTCCAGACCAGTACTGATCCAGGAAAATATCAAACATGTTTGAAAAGAGTCGGGCTACCCCCGATCGTCCTCCGAGCCACTCGGCTGGGCTCCGAGTGGATCTGTGAGACCTCACGCTAGACGACATTCATGCCCGATAGTCGGGCCCGTTTCAGTCGGAGGCAGCCCGATTGTCGGGGGGGTAATTAAATAGCCCGATTATTGGGTAGTACTCATCGTTTCCCCTATACATAGCAGGGACCCCCTGAGTCTAAACATAGTAATACAGTCCCTAGCAGGGACCCCCTGAGTCTATACATAGTAATACAGTCCCTAGCAGGGACCCCCTGAGTCTATACATAGTAATACAGTCCCTAGTAGGGACCCCCTGAGTCTACACATAGTAATACAGTCCCTAGCAGGGACCCCCTGAGTCTATAAATAGTAATACAGCCCCTAGCAGGGACCCCCTGAGTCTATACATAGTAATACAGCCCCTAGCAGGGACCCCCTGAGTCTATACATAGTAATACAGTCCCTAGCAGGGACCCCCTGAGTCTACACATAGTAATACAGTCCCTAGCAGGGACCCCCTGAGTCTATACATAGTAATACAGCCCCTAGCAGGGACCCCCTGAGTCTATACATAGTAATACAGTCCCTAGCAGGGACCCCCTGAGTCTATACATATAATACAGTCCCTAGCAGGGACCCCCTGAGTCTACACATAGTAATACAGTCCCTAGCAGGGACCCCCTGAGTCTATACATAGTAATACAGCCCCTAGCAGGGACCCCCTGAGTCTATACATAGTAATACAGCCCCTAGCAGGGACCCCCTGAGTCTATACATAGTAATACAGTCACTAGCAGGGACCCCCTGAGTCTATACATAGTAATACAGCCCCTTGCAGGGACCCCCCGAGTCTAAACATAGTAATAATAATAATAATAATAGCTGTGATTTATATAGCGCTTTTCTTAGTACTCAAAGACGCTTTACAATACTAAATTGTTTGTGTGTGTGCGTGTGTGTGTAAGGCAGGTAAAAACAACAACTTTATTAGGAGAAAAAAAAAAACTAGGATAAGATAAAAGATACAGTAGAGAACAATAAAACATAAGTATGGTCCGAGATCAGCTGGGGAAGGCAATTTTGAATAGGTGAGTTTTCAGGGCAGTTTTGAAGGAGGGGAGGGAGGGGGCATCTCTGACGCATTTGGGGAGTTCGTTCCAGAGGGTGGGGGCGGCCACTGAGAACGCCCTGTCTCCCCAGGTTCGGCGGTTAGCCTTTGGGACCTCGAGGAGGCCAGCCTCTCTGGACCTGAGCGCCCGGGTGGGGACATATGGCTGGAGGAGGTCGGAGAGGTATGTGGGGGCCAGGTTGTGCAGTGCTTTGTAGGTGGTGAGGAGTAATTTGAAATGGATCCGTTGTTTTACGGGCAGCCAGTGGAGGTCATGGAGGATGGGTGTGATGTGGTCTCTGGAGCGGGTGCTGGTGAGTAGGCGGGCGGCAGAATTTTGGATATATTGGAGTTTGTTGAGTGAATTGGAGGTGATGCCATAGAGTATGCTGTTGCAGTAGTCGAGTCGGGATGAAATGAAGGCGTGTATGAGGGTTTCAGCAGCAGAGAAGGTCAGGTAATAAAGCCCCTAGCAGGGACCCCCTGAGTCTATACATAGTAATACAGCCCCTAGCAGGGACCCCCTGAGTCTATACATAGTAATACAGTCAAGCCCCTAGCAGGGACCCCCTGAGTCTATACATAGTAATACAGCCCCTAGCAGGGACCCCCTGAGTCTATACATAGTAATACATGCAGTCAAGACCCTAGCAGGGACCCCCTGAGTCTATACATAGTAATACAGTCCCTAGCAGGGACCCCCTGAGTCTATACATAGTAATACAGCCCCTAGCAGGGACCCCCTGAGTCTATACATAGTAATACAGTCAAGACCCTAGCAGGGACCCCCTGAGTCTATACATAGTAATACAGTCAAGCCCCTAGCAGGGACCCCCTGAGTCTATACATAGTAATACAGTCAAGAGTAAGACCCTAGCAGGGACCCCCTGAGTCTATACATAGTAATACAGCCCCTAGCATGGACCCCCGGAGTCCATAAATAGTAATACATGCAGTCAAGACCCTAGCGGGGACCCCCTGAGTCTATACATAGTAATACAGCCCCTAGCAGGGACCCCCTGAGTCTGTATTACATAGTAATACAGCCCCAAGCAGGGACCCCCTGAGTCTGTATTACATAGTAATACAGCCCCTAGCAGGGACCCCCTGAGTCTATACATAGTAATACAGTCAAGAGTGAGACCCTAGCAGGGACCCCCTGAGTCTATACATAGTAATACAGTCAAGACCCTAGCAGGGACCCCCTGAGTCTATACATAGTAATACATGCAGTCAAGACCCTAGCAGGGACCCCCTGAGTCTATACATGGTAATACATGCAGTCAAGACCCTATCAGGGACCCCCTGAGTCTATACATAGTAATACAGTCAAGACCCTATCAGGGACCCCCTGAGTCTATACATAGTAATACAGTCAAGACCCTATTATCCCAAGTCTATAAATTCATGGAAGGATGATTGTTATTGCTTTATAATTTTGTGGGATATAATATATGCTATATCAGGGGGTCTTCAATGTTTTTCAAGCCATGGACCCCTTAGCTGCAGAGAGATGAAACAGGGACCCCCACTCCATATTGTATGAAATGGTGTTACAGATTAAACATGTTAAACCTGACCATACACTCTGTACTTAGTCTGTTCTTTTCTCCCTTTACACCAAACCTCTTCTGCGAGGTGTTGTGAGCTTGTAGATCTGCTATTTTTGGCTAATGTTCTCCTCGAATGGGGATGCTAGCTTTCAAGTGGATAATATAAAATAAATCCTACCACACAAAGGTTTGGCCGCCCCCTATAACTCTGAGGTCCCCCTAGGGGTCCCGGACCACCTGTTGAAGACCCTTATATATTAGTTAATTAAAGGGCTATTTCACTTTCAAATACATTTTGGGTCATTTTATCGTGGGGAACCATTGCCTTTATGCCCATATATGGAGGTCCCTGATGTCAACTTCCCTAATGTCCACATTTAAGATTTACTGTAAATCCTACAGCCTGAAAGGACAGTCAGACATTTTATTGGTTGTTGTTGGTTGTCAGGGAGATCAGTGGACAGGCTTTTCATTGTTATTACTTATACTCCGCTAAAATTACATAATTTGACAGCTTTAGTTATGTTACTTTGCAGATTTTATTATTAATACAAACATAGATTTTATTATTCTAGATGAAACAATTAATACTTTGGCTAACAATCGTAAGAAGCTGATATACAATTTGTCACATGTTTTGAGCTTGTAGATCTGCTACGTACTTTTACTTTTTTTTAATATTTGTTTTGGGTCTTTTTTTTTATCCCACAGTTTTGCAACCCATTTTCTCACCCAGTGCCAACTACCTAACCTGTAGTCCTGGTTTCCACTCTCCCCCTGCCGTGCCAGGGGAATTGTGGAGCACCTGGCTGGCTAGGGGGAGGTAGTATAGAAATCAGGACTACTGCATGTTTTTGTGAGGGCATCTACCCTAGGAGACACGGGGAGAACGTGCAAACTCCACACAGCTTTGTTTGGGGCTTTTATGCCTCTATTGATAGTACATTAGACCGACAGGAAATGGGGGGAGAGACGAGGAGTGACACGCAGCAAAGGTCGCTCCCCCAGTTGGCAATGCCCAAGTGGTATGCGCCTGGACCAGCAGGCCAGCGGGCGCCCCTGAGTACTTTTACTTTAATATCCTAAGTATATTTTGATGCCTATACTTTTGTGCTCTATGGGTGTGTTTGTGTCCTAACCAAGTGCTCCAGTACTGGCTTGGAGGGTGGAGTCAGGTAATCTGCAGAAGGGGAGACACCTGGCTAGTGCCACCCCAAACAAAAAGTCATGCTCTTCAAAGCTCCTTCACCTCAGTCTTACCATGCAGCTGGATTGGCCACACAGAAGAGCACCTTTGTTATTATGTTTATGATACTGGGAAAATGACCCTGGGATCAACTGTTTTTAAGACGATTGCACTCCATAAATCTGTCTAGAATTCATATCATACATAACATGACATACCACAGTGTCATACTGTATGAGGGTAGGTTAGTTTAGTTCAGGGGTCTTCAATGTTTTCATGCCAAGGACCCCTTAGTTGAGAGAGAGATGAAGCAGGAACCCCCACAACCTGTTCATAGATTCCATATAGTTTCATTGTTTGACAGCACAATCATCAGTGTATTTTGCATTCATGTCAATTTGTGTTTTCAGATATTTAACCACTTGAACCGTCAATACTTAATAAACTTGACCTTTACCTCTGCTCTTTTTCCCCTCTACAGCAAACCTCTTTACCAAAAATAGCCGATCTACAAGCTCGAGCTTGTAGATCTGCAATGTTTTGCTAAAGTTCTCAGAATATGGACGCTAGGGTTCAAATCTTTAATATAAAAAAGAGAAAAAAAATCTATCACACAAAGATTTGGAGGACCCCCTGTAGTAACTCTGAGGACCCCCTAGGGGTCCTGCATGGACCCCCTGTTGAAGACCCCTGGTTTAGAGTGATAACTGTCATTAAGCTAAAACATTGGAAGGGCTGGTGTGGACTTATGGATCATATCCTGGTTGTGTTGTTTATTGTTGAAAAGTGAAGTGATCCAAGGCTAGTTGTGAATAATGTCCTTCACCCAAATGAGACGTCACCATGGAGAGTAAGAACATGAAGTAGAGGCTGGGGAGCTTACTGTACACCTTCAGTGTTGACAGTGGATCCTACATTTAGGACATATAAGCACTTGAACCCCAGCATCCCTATTCTGGGGAGATGTGAACATTCACCAGAAATAGCAGATCTACAAGCTCACAACGCATCAACAAGGTTATACCAGTATCCGTCAGGCTGGACGGCCAAGAGCCAGACACAATGTTTTCGCCCCTGTCCGTCCGTGCATCCATCCATCCATCCATCCTGTGTGCGTGTGTGCTCCTGCACGCGTGTGGTGTGTGTGTGGTGTTTGATGTGCGTTGTGCATGTGTGTCATTGAGATCACATTGAGATAACTTTCAGAACAATGATGTCTGGTCTCTGTATAACAATGTATTTTCTTTGCTTTCAGTGACTTCCAGATAGAATCACCAGAAAACAACAGAAGTTACTGAAGATCATTCCATCGGTGAGTCATAAATGAAGTCTCAGAGCTCTCTGTTTGACTGATACACCCACGTCTTCAAGGCGACCTTGAGCCACGTGAGACACGGCCTAGCGAGCGGCAGCGAGCGAGTTGCCGTGTCGAGTGTTGTGAAGGTCGCATGAGGCGACTCAGCGCCATTAGAAGTTGTGAAACAGGGAGCCAGAATAGTACATAATGTTTGGGGTTGAACTGTCACTCAAAGTGCCTCTGGCCAATCAGAGCGTGTCTTTTCGAGGACTTGCCTGCATGTCGCTATCATTCACTAGCTGGGGGGGGGGGGGGGGGGGGGACTGGGCACCTGGCATAAGGGGTAAACAAACAAACATACAAAGGCTTTGTGGGCTTGTATCTGCAGTTTGGGTGTGACTCCTGGGCCACAGTAGCCTGTGATTGGGCTACCAGGCCGGTATTCAGATGATAGACAAGCCTTTCTGTTTTAAAGTTAATGTTGTTGTTATTGTTTAGTTTAACTTAACAGTGACATGATGCTATTGTGCAGGTTCTGTGCTACCTGCTGTTCCTCCAGTCCAGGCAAGATGAGTGGTCCCTCCCCCCCTCCCTCGCATCCATCATTCACCACCAAGATGACATGCACACACACACGCTCACACAAAGGAAATCGTCTCCTTATCGTGTGTTTCTCAAACATACCTGCTCGCTCTCCTTGGGCTAAATCAGCACCATCGGCTAGGATTTTTGCTTACTTTCTCCTCTTCGTTCTGTGGAGTATGGATTCGTACCTTAACTCACCACGGAACCTCCACCAAATAGAGTCGGAGAATTATGTTCGAGAACAGAAGGAGTCCCACAACGCCTTCTACCTGCATGACGGGACCGAGCGCAAACATCTTGGTTTCGGTACAGCTACTATCTACTCCACGTTAACATCAAACCCGGATCGGAAGAATAAACCCCTCTCTGGCAAGTTTGATAGAAGGACATTGATCTTCCTTTACCTGCTACGATCGGGAGATGTACCACAAAACCCTGGTCCAAACACTACCAGGCAAGCAGATGCCAGTTTGGCCAGGGATCAGCCGATCCCACCCCAAGCTAATGTTGCTAACGCTACCGCGACAACAACAACAATGGATCCTCAGATCACGACTCATCCTCAAATCCCTGTCAAACCCAGCTACATCGGGACGCCAGGGAAGGAAACATTTTGTCCGACCGAGGGACAAAACGCTGCAGAGTACGAGGTTCCAGGGACCCCCGCAGCACCTTCACGGCTAACCGATGAACTCCAAGTGATCAACGCAGCCGTCCGCAGTCGTCCACAAATCCTGCAAATCCCTGTCAAACCCAGCTACATCGGGACGCGACGTAAGGAAACATTGAGTCCGACCGAGGGACACAACGAGGCCGGGAGTGGAGATCCAGAGTGTCCCACGGCAGAACACGGTAAGATTCACTTTTTGACCTTCTCAGAGACCAAGCTTGATGACTCAACAACAGACTCTTAAATTGAAATAGAAAACTATTCAGTAATCAGGAATGATAGAAATAGGTGTGGAGGTAGAGTTTGCATGTACAGTATATGTAGGCCTACTAATAGCACTGAATACAGACCTCCCCATCAGAGTGATTCTATGATTTGCTTGAGGAGTTCTTAGCAAAGTTGGATGGTGAAGAAAAACATCTTATTGGGTCTTCAAATCGTTCAGTAAGCTTTGTGATCTGCACGGCCTCAGTCAGCTAATTACTAAACCCACTAGAATGAGGGTACACTTTCTCAAAACATCAAAGGACAAGTCCATAATCACCTTGAGTGGGGCTATTGTATGCGGTTTAATTGATCACCATATGATTTATTGTACCCGTACAAAACAAAAATCCAATGCTGGCTGTGACAAAACATTCTCAGCTAGAAACATAAAAACCTACTCTAGCGAAGCCTTTAATCACAAACTGGTGAATTTGGACTGGTCTGCTGAACTCAGGAGTACACAGGTCAAAGAAGCATGGCTGGGGTTTAAAACCAAATAGATATTCTAAATGCCATGGCTGCCATGAGAACCATCAGGGTCAAAGCACGCTCAGAGCATGGATAAATTCAAACATAATGAGGCCTATAAAACTGGGGGTAAAAAGAAAACTCTAAGATTAAAAAAGAGTATGACTAAACTCACCAAATGCTTCAACAATGACCTCCAAACCCACATTGGGAAACAACCAGGCAAACACCCAACACCAAATCTGACCCAAAAAAGCCTATACATGATAAAGTTGCCGAAAACATAAACAAACCACATGAGCTTGGAAGTTAGGACTACTGAAAAACCAACTAGGCTGCAGTCAGAAACTGAAAACCAAACACCACAACTGAACATCAACATTATATCGGATGACACTCTCATTACAGACAAATCACTTACAGGTGGCTGCGACTCGAAACTGGTAAAAGGACAAAGCCAAAGCCTACCCATACCTCCCCCTGACCTTGCTGGTGACAGCTTGATGAATGCAGGAAAAGGTGAGTTTTTTCTGTCTATCTAAAAGGCGCATAGCGGCAGTGAGCCGAACGTTTGCTGAGGCTACATGTTGGGGGACTCCTCTTGTATCCTATCACAGAAAATATATCATAATAATAACAATGAGATTTCTGTTTTAAAATGAAAAGGGAGGACATGTATTAAGACCAGACTTTGTGTAGGTTATTATGAAATAATATTGCTATAATAGTGCTAATTAAATTGGAAAACAGTAGTGGGCGGCACGTAAGACACAGTCGTTTTCTGCGTCTGCAGTAATGGAAAAAGTACTACATTTTTTACTTAAAGCCATACTGTGTAAGATGCCCAACTAGTGGTCATTAGCCCTATAGCAAACCGCGGTCGCGTCCGCGTCTTTCGGACGTTTTTCGTACCTTCAGACCCCCGCGTCTGCCTCCACCTCGCTGAGATCTATCTTTTAAGGGGTCCCTTGTTCCTGTGCGTTCAGTAATTCCAGAGATACGGACTCCTTCACCCTGCCTGGTAGGCGAAATTACCTAGAGAAGGGATGGTACAAACGGGCGACAACAAATATGGCTGCCATAGCGACCCCACTTCAAGATGCGCTGTGATTGGCCGGCAGTTGTATAACCCTCGCTGTGATTGGCCGGTAGTGTGATGACGCAATTTTGGCGCGAGATCCGGTCCACGGCAAGGATCTCAGTTTACATACAGAGAAGGCTTTACAGGCTGAAATTCACGGCGCGGATCTTCTAAAACTTTTGTGATTTAATAGTTAGGAGAATTTTAAGATTTGTTTTATAAAAAAAGTTACATAGTACAACTTTAAGTAAAAGTATCAATACTGCATTATATAAATACTCTGTTACATGTAAAAGTCAGTAATTATTTGCCGTGGTATCAGGATGTGATTGGCTACTTGGGTCTTTTATTTTTTTAACCTAAGCCTAGCTGAATTATCACCTGATCATCACTAAGGGGTTGCAACAACACACACACACACACACACACACACACACACACACACACACACACACACACACACACACACACACACACACACACACACACACAATGCTATGCACATATATTATATATCATTTGTAAAATACCCAGCATAGCATTTGGGAAGGCCCTAGCCTTCCTTACCCTATGAACAGGAGGAACATACATCTTATTCCCAAACTATGCACGTACCAGTTGTTCCACTACTATTCTTGTGGGGATGTACAGATGCAGAGAGATTTATTTTTTAAATCACATAATGACAATTTTCTGTGATATATTTATCTGATCAACCACTCTTTTTTTCTCTTGCAAACAGGACATTTTGTGATCCAGCACAGGGCGCGGTTGATTCAAAAGGTCACCGCAGTCATGCCTATAGTAGACAGTCTAGAAACCATGGTCCATCCTGAGCACTATGTTGGGATTCGAGCTGAGAAGACAAGCATGGACCAAATGAGGACAATGTACACCATGGTGCTAACTCCAGGTGGAAGAGCCGTTAGAGAAGCATTTTATGATGCCCTTAAACAACACCACCCTGACCTGTTGAAGAGCCTTGGTAAGATCAGATTCATTGCTATTGTTATTGTCTCCGCCAGGCCGGACAGCCAAAGTCGAGAGACTATGTTTTTGTTTTCATTTTCAGAATAGTTTTCAATTTAATTTCATAAGAGAATGGCCAGCACATTGTTGGGATTACCACAATACAACATTATACTGTATTAATACAAAAAACTGAGACACAAAATGAACTCACAAAAGGCAATTTAAAAAAGTTGTTAATTAAGGTTGTTCTCAAATCTATACTTCAAAACAACTAATTCTGTAGTAATGTGGCCCATTCAACTTAAGCATCAGTGTCAGCTCCACAGGCCAAAGTACACATTGGTTACGAGGCTAATGTGGTCTTTCTGCTGGCAAGATATGAACGTCACTCTCCCTAGATGATGACAGGAGTTCCATAGCATGAATGTCACTCACAGAGCTCATTTCATTATCCTCCTCTCAGGACCTGATCTTCCAGTAGAAGACTCAACTGAAATTCATGCAGAGGTCCCACCTTCTCGTCTGCAATGTAAAACCATTGGTGAGTTATGAAGGAATCTTGGTCAGAGTAAATATTACTTTTGTAATTGTATTAAACAAATGTCACCAGGACTTAATGACATCTTTATGGAATTGGATCAAATGTCACATGACAACATAAATATAATGCCACTTGACAGTTGAATTGTGCTGTTGGCGACAGTATTAATTAATTAAACATAAAATTGACTGTATACAGTAGCTCAGCAGCAGACACATGATACTCTTTTAACGTTACAATTACCAAGACCTCTGAGGACGACATTCACCCAAACATGCAATTATCAATGTTGTCTTTCCTTTTGTCTTTTAGAACCCCAACAACAACTCAAGGCTAAACTGAAGAAGAATCTTCTGTGTGTGTTTGAGTGGACAAAAGTAGGGAAGAAAACACATTTGAATCAGATTTTCACAGAGGTCTACATCACAAAGGGAGATAGTGGAGAGGTCAATAAACAACATGAGGTCAGACAGATTGAACTGGCATCCAGGAAACCACCCAGACCAGAAACACCAATCAAATTCAACGACATCTTTAAACCTTTACCTGGAGAAGGTGAGATCAGAACAGTGATGATGAAGGGAGTGGCCGGCATTGGGAAAACGGTCTTAACTCAGAAGTACATTCTGGACTGGGCAGAAAACCAAACCAACCAGGATATCGATTTCATGTTTCCATTCACTTTCCGAAAGCTGAATTTGGAGAAGAAGAAGAATCACAGCTTAATGGAACTTCTTCATCCATTCTTTGGTGAAACCACACAAGCAGTAATCAGCAGCCTTGACAAGTACAAAGTTTTGTTCATCTTTGATGGCCTTGATGAGTGGAGGTTTTCTCTAAACTTTGAGAACACGAAAATCTGGACTGATGTCGCAAAGCCAACGTCAGTGGACATTCTGCTAATAAACCTCATCAGGGGAAACCTGCTTCCCTCTGCTCGCATCTGGATAACCACACGCCCTGCAGCAGCCGGTCTGATCCCTTGTGATTTTGACAGGGTGACAGAGGTTAGAGGGTTCTCTGACCCTCAGAAGGAGCAGTACTTCATGAAGAGATTCAGTGATGAGAGCCAGGCCAGAACAATCATCTCACACATCGGGAAATCACGAAGCCTCAAGATCATGTGCCACATCCCAGTCTTCTGTTGGATCACTGCTAACGTTCTGGAGGACATGTTGAGTATAGAGGAGAATGTAGTGCTGCCAAAGACCCAGTGTGAGATGTACATCCACCTCATTGTGCTCCATTACATACAAAAAGAGGCCAAGTATCATGGCAGAACTCATGGTAAGTTTCATTCAAATCCAGATAAGGCCATTCGGTCTCTTGGAAAACTGGCTTTTAAACAGCTGCAGGAAGGCAACCTGATCTTCTACGAAGACGACCTGAATGAGTGTGGCATTGATATCAGAGATGCAGCAGTGTACTCAGGAGTGTTCACACAGATCTTTAAAGAGGAGCGTGGGATGTACAAGGACACAGTGTTCTGCTTTGTCCATCTGAGTGTTCAGGAGTTTCTAGCTGCTCTTTATGTCCTCCTCAAATACAAAGACACTGGTGTCAACCTACTGTCAACCCCTGTCCCGAGGCCTGTGTTCCGTGGTCTGTTTAGAGATAAATCCAACTTAAATGACTTACACCAGACGGCTGTAGACAATGCCATGCAGAGTCCAAATGGACACCTTGACTTGTTCCTCCGTTTCCTGTTAGGCCTCTCATTGGAGTCCAATCGGGTGTTCTTAAAAAGACTGTTGAAACATCCAGGAAAAAGATCACAGACCAACCAGGAAACAGTTTCGTACATCAAGGAGAAGATCAGGGAGAATCCCTCTGCTGAGAGAACAATCAATCTGTTCCACTGTCTGAATGAGCTGAATGATCACTCTCTAGAAGAGGAGATCCAACAGTACCTGAAGTCAGGAAGTCTCTCCACAGCCAAGCTCTCTCCTGCTCAGTGGTCAGCACTGGTCTTCGTGTTGCTGTCATCAGATAAGGAGCTGGACGTGTTTGACCTGAAGAAATACCAAGCTTCAGATGAGGCTCTTCTGGGGCTGCTGCCATTGGTCAAAGCCGCAAATAGAGCTCTGTAAGTGAACTGATACCTGGATACATTTAACATAAAAAGTAATATTTATATCACATGAAATGAAATACATGATTTTATAACTTATTTGTTTTCAGGCTGAGTGGCTGTAACCTATCAGAGAGATGCTGTGAGGGATTATCATCGGTCATCAGTTCCTCCAGCCTGATGGAATTGGACCTCAGTAAAAACAATCTACAGGATTTGGGAATCCAGCAACTCTCTGTCGGACTGGGGAGTCCACACTGTTTACTGGAGATCCTCAGGTCAGTATTCCTGAACAGTTTCAACCAATTTAAATTCTGGAGCATTTGCATATGTGTAAACATTTAAAAAAAAAAAAAAAAAGTCATGATAAGGTTGTGGCCGGTAGCTGTAAAAATCATTATATAGAGTTCAAAACATGGGAAAAAAGCTGCAGCTTATAGTCTGGCAATCACGGTATTTAGTAGGCATAAGTGACCTATTTTTTTTTCTGTGTAAACATCAGTTTGAGGAGAAATCCCTTAAAACCATGCAGTAGAACTCTCCTTAAAATAGTTTCCAAGAAAGGTAAGACTTTGTGATTTGTTGTGATGGGGATTTTCAGAACACAATCACAACACAAAAGAAAAGCAAAGAAACATCCTAACATGACTAACAGGCCATTTTGACCGATTTTGAGATCGCAAAGTGCAATAACTCTTCCCATGAAGGTCTCAGAAATGTCCCCTTCCTGACTTTTCCTAAATACTCAAGATATATGTTCTCATTTTTTTCCCCTTCTGAAACGTTTCCTAAGTATGAAATAATATACGATTACACCACTCTGACTGCATTTATCAGTCAAATTGACGGGTAAATTCTCTCCTCCCCTGCTGCCAGTGGGGGTTCTATTAGGGGAGGAGGTGTTGCTCTCCTGGGAAAAAAGGGAGAGAATTTACATGTCAATTTGATTGATCAATGCAGTCAGAGTGGAAGTAATTTTGTTTCATTCACCCGAGTGTTATGTGGTTCATCCAGTTGAGTAAACTAGCAAAATACTCCTCCCAGGACTCCGCGGAGAAAAAGTCTTGATTCCACAGAGAACAATCCTGATTCTGCGGAATTCTGCGGAGAACATTTCTTGATTCTGTGGACATTAAAAAACAACCTAAAATGACCAGTTATTGAGCTAAAAATTATAGTTCTAATAATCAAGGTAAAACCCTTCATGAAATAGCTACAATTAATTGTAATTAGTGGTTAGAATAATCGAATATTCGATTAATCATTTTTGAGAATAAAAATCTAATATTAAGTATTATTTTTTAATTGTTATTGTTTTTAATAATTACTTTCTGTTGCAAAGACTATATTGTCATCCAAACCATGCCCATAGTAACCACATTTTAGAGGATAGCCTACCTTGATCCACTAAATATATAATTCACAACTTTTAATATGTTATTTGTATGACCCTAAGGATCATAAAAAACCTTGAACCATTACTATTGCAATTTCTTTTGGGTCAGGCCCTTTTTTAGCTTAGATTGACTGGCCTATAAGCTATTCCCCCAGGCTCTGTATGAGGTGGCCACTGGCCAGACCATGTACAGATTGTTTTATAATAGTAGTAATGACTACTCCCGCCGCTCTGCTGCCACTCGCGACTGTTATTCCGTGGCCGTCAGAAGAGTCCGCGAATGGCCGAGAAATCCGCGGGTGGTCGCGAGTTCCGCGATAAATTCTGTGGTCGCGGAATCGCAGATTCCTGGGGGGACTAGGAAAAATAGAGAATCTGTCATCCAGAAGTGGGAAGTTAATGTTATCAGTCTTACATGGAAAGGGTTAACAGTGATGGGCAAGCTACTTGGAAAATGTAGTAAGGTAAGCTACAAGCTACTCTTGATGAAATATAGCTTAAGCTACAACGAAGCTACCCACAGAAAATGTAGCAAAGCAAGCTACAAGCTACACGGCAAAGTAGCTTACTACAACAAAGTTACTTTTTTTTTATCAACTTCATGATCAAGTACAACTTTCCACCTAACAAATAGGCAGGCAAAACATTTTTCAGTTCGATTGATTATTATAAAACTGGAAACAAGCCCTCATGTATGGCTTTTTGTGTCATCCTTTCATTTACTTAAATTAAATGTGTACCTTTTTAGGCTGTGACCCCCTCAAAAAATCCTATTTGAACTGGGGACCCCACCCTGACAAGCAATTGGAACTAGAAAAGAAAATTTCTAAGACATTTTAAGTGTGCCTGCAGCTCGCTAAGTGTGTGCAACCTTGTGTAGCGGTTGGTGTTAGCATTAGCGTTAGATTTTTTTTGGTGTTAGCATTAACGTTAGATTAGCGTTAGATTTTTTTAACATTAGCATTTTTTGCATTAGCTTTAACATTATCGACTGTACGACAAACGGTTCATGAGATATATAGGCACTTCCTGTTTGGCAAAGGGCACTTCCTATTTGGCGCAGGAAGCACCAATTAAGCTTAAGGACTCTTAATCAAGTCATATGACGCCATCCGTGCGTCTGTATGACAAACGGTTCATGAGAGGGCACTTCCTGTTACAGAAAAGGCGGGGCTTAATCAATTACAGCTCATCCCTATTGGCCGGAAAAAGATCAAATTTGTTCGTGCATTTTAAAGTTTAAATCACGTTGCTAGGCAAAATTATGGCAGAGTTATGTGGCACCAAAGTTTCTGTTTTTTTTCCCGGGTCTCCCATTCAAAGTCAATGGGGGTTTTTGCGCGTAGTTTTTTACGAATTACGTTGCCATGGTAACGCGGATCGGAAAGAAAAGTAATAGCACACCATTCCCGGCCGAGCCGCACATTTTGATATATATATTGCGGGGGTGGCGTAAATCGTGCGGCAGTTATTACGTGCCAAAATTTCCCCCATTCTAAGTCAATGGGGTTTTTTGGCGTCCTTTTTTGCGAATTACGTTGTAATAGTAACACGGATCGGAAAGAAAAGTAATAGCACACCATTCCCGGCCAAGCCGCACGTTTTGATGTATAAATTGCGGCGGTGGTGTAAATCGTGCGGCAGTTATTACGGCTCCAAATTTGTGGGATCATTATTAACTAGAAAAGAAAATTTCGACGAAATTTTAAGTGTGCCTGCAGCTCGCTAAGTGTGAGCAACCTTGTGTAGCGGTTGATGTTAGCATTAGCGTTAGATTTTTTTTGTGTTAGCATTAACGTTAGATTAGGGTTAGATTTTATAACATTAGCATTTTTTGCATTAGCTTTAACATTATTGTCTGTACGACAAATGGTTCATGAGATATAGAGGCACTTCCTGTTTGGAGAAGGGCACTTCCTGTTTGTCGAAGGAAGCACCAATTAAGGTTAAGGACTCTTAATCAAGTCATAAGACACCACCCACGCGTCTGTACGACAAACGGTTAATGAGATATAGGGTCACTTCCTGTTTGGTGAGGGGCACTTACTGTTTGGCCAAATAGGCCCCAATTAAGGTTAAAGATTCTTAATCAAGTCATATGGCACCACCCACGCGTCTGTACGACAAACGGTTGATGAGATATAGGGTCACTTCCTGTTTGGTGAGGGGCACTTCCTGTTTGGCGAAATAGCCCCCAATTAAGGTTAAGGACTCTTAATCAAGTCATTTGACGCCACCAACAAGTCTCTACGACAAACGCTTGATGAGATATAGGGTCACTCCCTGTTTGGTGAGGGGCACTTCCTGTTTGGCGAAATAGGCCCCGATTAAGGTTAATCAAGTCATATGACACCACCAACGTGTCTGTACGACAAACGGTTCATGAGATGTAGAGGCACTTCCTGTTTGGCGAAGGGCACTTCCCGTTACAGAGGGGGCGGGGCTTAATCAATTACAGCTCATCCCTATTGGCCGGAAAAAGACCAAAGTTGTGTGCATTTTAAATTTTAAATCACGTTGCTAGGCAAAAGTATGGCAGAGTTATGTGGCGCCAAAGTTTCTGGGTTTTTTTCGGAGTCCCCCATTCAAAGTCAATGGGGGGTTTTGCGCGTAGTTTTTTACGAATCAGGTTGCCATGGTAACGCGGATCGGAAAGAAAAGTAATAGCACAACATTCCCGGCCGAGCCGCACGTTTTGATGTATATATTGCGGCCGTGGCGTAAATCGTGCGGCAGTTATTACGTGCCGAAATTTGCGGGAAGAATATTATTACTAGAAAAGAACATTTCTAAGAAATTTTAAGTGTGCCTGCAGCTCGCTAAGTGTGTGCAACCTATCATTAGCTTTAACATTAGCCACCCACCCACCGACTTTGAGACCAGTAACGTGTTGGGAACTGGAGACATGGCTGTTTAAAGCCCAGCCAATAGGAAGGCAGAGGGGGCGGGGCTTAAGCAATTACAGATGATTCCTATTGGCCATGCAAGAACACACGGCAAGTTTTGAGACAGTACCATGCTGCAAACTGGAGATAGAGCTGTTTAAAGCTCAGCCAATAGGAAGATATGGGCGGGGCTTAAGAGGGGACAGGGCTTAAGTAATAAGTCCCTATTGGCCGTTTAAGTCCAGACACCAAATTTCAAGACGGTACCATGCTGTGAACTGGAGTAATGGCTGTTTAAAGCCCAGCCAATAGGAATACAGAGGGGGCGGGGCTTAATCAATTACAGCTCATCCTTATTGGCCGGAAAACACCAAAGTTGTGTGTGCATTTTAAAGTTTAAATGACGTTGCTAGGCAAAAGTATGGCAGAGTTACGTGGTGCCAAAGTTTCTGTTTTTTTTTTCGAGTCCCCCATTCAAAGTCAATGGGGGTTTTTGCGCCTAGTTTTTTACGAATTACGTTGCCATGGTAACGCAGATCGGAAGGAAAAGTAATAGCACACCATTCCCGGCCGAGCCGCACATTTTGATGTATATATTGCGTGGGTGGCGTAAATCCTGCGGAAGTTATTACGTGCCGAAATTTCCCCCATTCTAAGTCAATGGGGTTTTTTGGCGTAGTTTTTTGCGAATTACGTTGCAATAGTAACGCGGATCGGAAAGAAAAGTAATAGCACACCATTCCCGGCCGAGCCGCACATTTTGATGTATATATTGCGGCGGTGGCGTAAATCGTGCGGCAGTTATTACGTGCCGAAATTTGCAAGGAAATTAATTACGTACTTAACTAGAAAATGTGCAATTTGGGAAATTGCGAGTGTGGTTGCTCGCCCCGCCCCCCTCCCACGAGTTTTGCAAGACGATTATGTTGTCACGTCGCTCCCGAGATCGTTTGTGTTTCGTTTTGAGAGGGTTGTTCCCCCTGAAAAACGCGTTTTGGCCTGAAACGGTTACGTTTTGTGCGTTTGTGGCGCCCCCTAAGGGTCGAAGTGGAAATGCTTTTGGGGATTTGTTGAATATCCCACCCGCAACTTGTGGTTAAAATTTGGTGTTGACTGGATGTTTCGTTTATGATTTATGGCTATTTTTGGCAAAACGGGCCCCTCTCGCTAACTTTGGAAGCGAGTTCCGGACGAACGGTATGGACTATCGAAATATCGCTTGAATATGTTTATCGCGTGGGTTCAGAGATCTTGTGTACCGATTTTTGTGACATTTGGAGAAAGTATGTAGGAAAAGGAGCAAAAAGTGTGTTTTGAAGAAAATTCAAAATGGCGGAAAATCTATCCTGACGCAAATGGGCGTGGCCTATATAGGGAGATGCGTCATGACCCAAGGAATCCAGGGAAAAAATAATTTTAATTTTCCGACCTACGGTTCAAGAGTTATAAAAACAAAACGTAAAGTGAGCTGTTATAGCGCCACCATGAGGCCGAATGATGTAATTATTTTTCAGTAAATCCTTGCCTGCATTATGAACCTCCTCTCCAAGTTTTGAAACTGTAGCCCCAATGGTTTGTGAGAGAAAAATAATTCAATGTGAGTTTTTGTGATTCCCATTATAAGTCAATGGGGAAAATTAATTCACTAATAAATTAATATCAATTAAACGATACAACCTTTCTCTTAGCAAAATGATAGCACACGATTCCCGATGAAGCCGGTCGATTTGACATATGGCGCGAGTGTGTGGCGCAAAAACTGTGGGCCGTGAAACGCGCCGAAAAAAAAGTTTATCTAGAAGAAGAATAAAGAAATAAAGAATAGTTTCCCTAGAACTATAGTGTGTTGCCCTGTAAGGGCAACCACACTAACTAGAAAAGAAAATTTCTAAGACATTTTAAGTGTGCCTGCAGCTCGCTAAGTCTGTGCAACCTTGTGTAGCGGTTGGTGTTAGCATTAGCGTTACATTTACGCGTCTGTACGACAAACGGTTCACGAGGTAAAGGGTCACTTCCTGTTTGGTGAGGGGCACTTCCTGTTTGGCGAAATAGAGATTTTTGAGATAAAAAAAAAAAAAATTGAGATAAAAAAAAAAAAATTGAGAAAAAAAACTTTTGAGAAAAAAAAATTTTGAGAAAAAAAAATTGAGAAAAAAAAAGTTTTTTGAGAAAAAAAAAATTTGAGAAAAAAAGTTTTTTGAGGAAAAAAAAATTGAGAAAAAAAAAATGTTTGAGAAAAAAAAGTTTTTGAGAAAAAAAATTGAGAAAAAAAATTTTTTTGAGAAAAAAAAAATTTGAGAGAAAAAAAAAATGAGAAAAAAAAATTTTTAGGAAAAAAAAAATTTTGAGAAAAAAAAGTTTTTGAGAGAAAAAAAGTTTTTTGAGAAAAAAACTTTTTGAGAAAAAAAAAATGTATGACACCAGCCACAACTCTGTACGATAAACGGTTCATGAGATGTAGAGGCACTTCCTGTTTGGCAAAGGGCACTTCCTGTTATAGAGGGGGCGGGGCTTAATCAATTACAGCTCATCCCTATTGGCGGGAAAAAGACCAAAGTTGTGTGTGCATTTTAAAGTTTAAATCACGTTGCTAGGCAAAAGTATGGCAGAGTTATGTGGCGCCAAAGTTTCTGTTTTTTTTTCGGAGTCCCCCATTCAAAGTCAATGGGGGTTTTTGCGCGTCGTTTTTTGCGAATTACGTTGCCATGGTAATGCGGATCGGAAAGAAAAGTAATAGCACACCATTCCCGGCCGAGCCGCACGTTTTGATGTATATATTGCGGCGGTGGCGTAAATCGTTCGGCAGTTATTACGTGCCGAAATTTGCAAGAACATTACCGATTTACTGACTTACTGACTTAAGTATGGCGGGATTACAATAAGTGTTTTGCCATTGCATTGCATGGCAGGCACACTTAATTAAGTATGGCGGATTACAATAAGTGTTTTGCCATTGCATTGCATGGCAGGCACACTTAACTAGAAAAGAAAAAAAAATCTAAGAAATTTTAAGTGTGCCTGCAGCTCGCTAAGTGTGTGCAACCTTGTATAGCAGTTGGTGTTAGCATTAGCATCCTTGTATAGCAGTTGGTGTTAGCATTAGCATTTTGCATTAACATTAACATCATTATTCAAATTTTTTACATCTGCACTTTTATCATTAGCTTTAACATTAACATTTGTATTAGCATTAGCATTAGCATTTGTTAGCATTAGCATTTGTTAGCATTAGCATGTATTAGCATTAGCGTGTGTTAGCATTAGCATTTGTTACCGTTAGCATTTGTTAGCATTAGCATGTGTTAGCATTAGCATTTGTTAGCATTAGCATTTGTGTTAGCATTAGCATATGTTAGCATTAGCATGTGTTAGGGATGTTCCTAGCGACTAATTTCACTGACGTGTACACGACAATTTTGTAACCGAATACTCGGATAAACGAAAATTAATTGATGAATTCATTTATTGACATTAACACGCAGAAAATAGCCAAAATTTTGCACATTTCAATCTATTAGGCTAAACCTCATTTGAACAAGATATCAAGAGTATATGAAAGCCTTTTAATAATGTTTATACTATTGGAATCTGCTCCAAAATAATTAATTACATCACCAGTGGCAGTGAGTGAGAGACGTAACCCTAAGTAGGTCAATTACCAATTAACAGCGCAGCGCAGCTCAGCGCACCGCAGCTGGACTGACTGGCCTCGTCTCGTCTGGTGAAGCGACCTGTTCATCTCTGTTACGTTAAACAATTGTTTATGGCATTCGCAGCCAACTTATGATTGAGACTACTTTCTCCATGTTCTCACCTCAAAATGGATTATTCTTCAGATGAGCGGATCACACTGATGCAGCAGGCAATAGCCTACTGGAGCCGAGGTAACGAGCCGAGGTAACGGTGATTCACATCCAGTCGCCTTTATTGGATTTGATTTCTCCATCACATCACTCAGACAAACTTTACATCGTAGCAAGTTTTAACAGTAGCCTAATGAATGATGAATGATGCTGCAGCTGCTCAATCACTCAATGTAGGCCTATACTCATGTTTAAGCAGCAGAAAGACAGACAGACAGACAGCTGCTGCTGCTGCTGCCGCTGAATGCTGCTGTCAGCGTGGTGCACCCGCTCTGGGTCATTGTGACCACTTATACCAGTGTGACAGTCAGGCTCCGCAAATCACCCATGGTAATTCTTAAGTTGCTTATTTTACTTATTAAAGCAAACTTTTATTATTAAGAAATGACATTAATATGGGTGCAAGATGCAAATTTTGAATAAAGTTCATATCTCAACAATTAAAAATATATTTAATAGATTAAACAAATTTTATTTACAAACCGAATAGTGGGATCAGCCCCGTGTAATCGGATAATCGAATAATCGCGCACATCCCTAGCATGTGTTAGCATTAGCATTTGTTAGCATTATCATGTGTTAGCATTAGCATTTGTGTTAGCATTAGCATATGTTAGCATTAGCATTAGCATGTGTTAGCATTAGCATTTGTTACCATTAGCATTTGTTAGCATTAGCATGTGTTAGCATTAGCATTTGTTAGCATTAGCATTTTTCTTAGCATTAGCATATGTTAACATTAGCATTTGTTAGCATTAGCATGTGTTAGCATTTGTTAACATTAGCATGTGTTATCATTTGTTAACATTAGCATGTGTTATCATTAGCATTTGTGTTAGCATTAGCATTTGTGTTAGCATTAGCATATGTTAGCATTAGCATTTGTTAGCATTAGCATTTTGGTTAGCATTACCATATGTTAGCATTAGCATTAGCATTTGTTAGCATTAGCATGTGTTAGCATTAGCATTTGTTAGCATTTGCAAGTTTTAGCATTAGCATTTGTTAGCATTAGCATGTGTTAGAATTAGCATCTGTTAACATTAGCATTTGTTAGCATTAGCATTAGCATTTGTTAGCATTAGCAAGTGTTAACATTAGCATTTGTTAGCATTGGCATTAGCATTTGTTAGCATTAGCATGTGTTAACGTTAGCATTTGTTAGCATTAGCATTAACATTTTTAGCATTAGCATTTGTCAGCATTAGCAAGTGTTATTATTAGCATTTGTTAGCATTAGCATTAGCATGTGTTAGCATTAGAATTAGCATTCGTTAGCATTAGCATTTGTTAACATTAGCATGTGTTAGCATTAGCATTTGTTAGCATTTGCAAGTTTTAGCATTAGCATTTGTTAGCATTAGCATGTGTTAACATTAGCATGTGTTAGCATTAGCATTTGTTAGCATTAGCATTTGTTAGCATTAGCATTAGTGTTTAGCCGTTGGGACTGTGGGACCACCCACCGAGTTTGAGACCAGTAACGTTTTGGGAAGTGGAGACATGGCTGTTTAAAGCCCAGCCAATAGGAATGCAGAGGGGCGGGGCTTAAGCAATTAAAGATAATTCCTATTTGCCATGTAAGTACACACAGCGAGTTTCGAGACGGTACCATGCTGCAAACTGGAGATATAGCTGTTTAAAGCTAAACCAATAGGAAGATAGGGGCGGGGCTTAAGAGGGGGCGGGGCTTAAAGGACAACTTTGTTTTTTTAACATAAGGGTTCATATTTTAGTATATAATTAGTTATTCTACAAGTCGAGTGCTAAATTGTTTCCATTTATTGCTTTCGCTTGTTTTTACCGTTTTTACCGGACACCTGGTGGCCGATTGGGGCATGCGAGCAGGCTGCTAATACTGTATGTTTATAGATTACATACCAGCAAAATCTTTACTATCATTCACTGTTTCACCAAGTCAGCAACATACAGAGCGCTTCCCTGCCTGGAATGGAATGTTTGGAATGTGTGTGTCACAGTGCCTGGCTGCTACTCTGGCAGCCCCGCCTCTCTCTAGCAAGGAACAACAGGGCTGACTGAGGGCACTCGGAACTAAACACGTAAACAGGCTTGGCTTCGTCTACTTTTTTCTTCCCAGCTAGGAGAAAGTAGGCTTACTGAAAAAGCGTACTAAAAACATTAAAATGGCCTACATCGACTCTACTCTACTGCAAGGATGGTGTACTATTCACAAGGATATAATTCACAAGGAGCCAACACAATAATGGTTCGTTTTTGTGCTACACAATGGAAACAGCTACGATTAGTTTCCACAAACCCCCTTTACAATGTCTACATACTTTGAAAATAGCCCTAGTGATTCTGCAAATGGACATGGAAGCATTGAGGGCTAAATACTTTGGAGTTTACAGTATTCATTTCGACAAAGTTTTGTATGCTATTCATTCACGCTGTTTGGAAGGTGTGAAACAGAACGACAGGACTGATGGGTGTCTGTCTCAACCATCTTTGCAAATCAGGGCGATTTGCAAGTCAATAGAGATGTATTCATTTATTGGACTAGCTGCTAGCAGAACAATTCAAAGTTTGTAGCCTACGGCTGGCTTCTGCCTGCTGCATAGACCTATCTGTCTGACAACAGTGGCAACATCTTCATCTGTGTTCTTTGCCTCACAATAAGGACGGCCATCAGGTAAGTTATAATTCCTTATCTTCTGAAAAATATTGTATGCCATGATGATGGTAAAGAGGAGACAGGAGTTTGTGGTCTGAGTGAACGGCGACACAGAAATGAATGCAGTGGTCGCTTGGCTCGCTGATTTTGTGCTTCGAGTCAGCAGTGACTAGTTACCTCCCACATTCCATCTCTGTCAGGCTTAAAGGCACGGTGTTCCATTGTTGGAAGATTGTTTGGGTCTACAGTAAATAGTATTAAATAAATCGCCGATTTATTGTGTCTTAATAAACAGAAAAGCAGCTTGCTCACATGCCCCAGCCCCTACAATCGGTAAAATCAAAAAACGAAAAAACGACCGAAAGCAGTAAATGGAAACAATTTAGCACTCGACTTGTAGAATAACTAATTATAAACTAAATTATGAACCCTTATGTTAAAAAAACAAAGTTGTCCTTTAAGTAATAAGTCCCTATTGGCCGTTTATAGCGGGGCAGATAAATGCATTTTTGTACTAAAATACTTCACAAGTGGAAAGAAACCTAAAACGTTTCACAAGTACTCCTTAGGGGTTGTTCCTATGATAAAACACGTTAGACACTGAAAAATCAAAATGGCTGCCATGTTTCCAAGATGGCTGCCTCTGAACAGTACGCCAGCCAGTTAATGTCCGATTTGCATAATATTAGAGTTGTTTTGTAGGTTTTAAAACATCCTGAGTTCATTTATTACACTTTTAAAGCAGCCAGAATAACCTTTCTGACTTTTGGTTGGGGTCTTTCCTCACCTGGGACCCCCCAAACAGACCTCTGGGCCTATCTCAGTAATCGCTTTGCTCCTGCTCCAGAGCAACGTTAAATTAGATCATAACTGAAGCATTAAAGTTGTTGTAACTGGGCTCTGAAAGCAAAAATTAGTAGTAGCAAATACCCAGGGGTCTTCCACAGGGGGTCCGGGACCCCTAGGGGGTCCTCAGAGTTACTACAGGGGGCCTGCCGAATCTTGATGGGGAAGTTTTTTTCCTTTTTTTGTTTTACATTTGAAACTGTTTTTAGTAGTATTCTCAGTATTATTCATAACATTTTTGTGTTAGACAGACAGGTTCTCAGGTGTTACTGCAGGGATTGCAAGAATTAAGGTATTGCAACTTCTCACTTTGGGCGCGCAGACTAACATGTCCATTTATGGCACTGTACTCACACTGACAACACAACACACACACCTCTTTGTTATGGTCACCCCAAATCCCGCACCCTATCCTCTTAACTCATCTGGTGCCGATCCCGAACTAGTTCGGCTTTATTTCAATCCAATACAATCTTTTTTTTATTAATTCACTTACCCCGAGCTGCTTGTAGAGTCGTGGGTGGTCCTGGCTCGCTAGCCGCTAGCCAGCTAGCCGTTCTACTCTGTCCGACGATATATTCCATTAAAAATGGTTTAAAATACATTTTTGAGCTCCCCAATGTTCACCCGATGTTCGGCGCCGCTTCCGATGAGTACACGAGTGTGCCGATCCCGAAGTAGTTCGGCTTTATTTAATTAAATGAATAAAATGATAAGAGGCCTTCTGAAGCCTGGCTTGATTTTTGTAGCTACTAGCCGAAAGCTAACAACGTCCCAGCCGGCCGTAATTTGCGAACGCAATCGCCAATCTCCGCCTAATCCAATGAATGACCGCATCTTTAAAGGCTTATATCTCTTTTTTGTGTTTTAGGAAAGCGGCGCGAGGTTTATTTACGGCGAAATCGCCCAAAAATGATCTTTTAGATGACAAAATGGGAATAGCCATTCTGTTAGCATCTTCATCCGGGACATTTCCATGCTGTGCATCAACGTGAGCACGTCAGGTCCTGGAAGCTGAAGTCCTGGAAGCTAAAGCGCTCGCCTATGAGAGATGCGCTGGCATTCTTTGGCCCCTAGAGGGCGCTGGCACGCAAAGAGTTAAAGAGCTCGCGGTCAATTGTACCCAGAGAAATTCACTACTGCATACATGTCCTCCCTAATAGTGTTGACAGTTTCCACTATAGCATTTGCAGGGAGGAGTGCAAGGCAGATTATTGTTTGCTTTGCAGCCACATTTGATGAGCTCAAGTACTGCCTTTGGAGCAGGGAGGGCAAGAAACCTGACTGGAACATACCCTCCACTCTCTGAATTCCATCTATTTTTTTAATTGATGGAAGCTCAGGGCAATTTGTCAGGTATGAAAAAGTAGGCATCATAATATGATACCTTCATCAAGGGACATGATTTTGAGGAAGTGCAAACACATGAAGAGGCTGATACCCCGATTCCTTATCAAGTTCTTGCCTCCGGTAAACAAAAAAGGAAATTGATATATTCGAGTGAGTTCAAGTTATTGGATGTTACAAATGTCAAGGGTTCCTTTGCGTGCATAGTTTTTCAGGTGCTGACTGGGGAAGATTTGATGATGATGATGATGACCAAGCCATTAACCGCTTCAAGGACCTTGGCAAGGTCATTGGCCATTCCTCCTGAGCTTATAAATGGTGAGCTTCCATCAACATTGCAGTCGGAACATTTTGCATGCCATGTTTACAGTTCAAAAGGTCCAACAACCCTGGGATTACTCTGATGGGAACTATTTCTGTCAAAGAACTTGGAGGGTGAGATGCTACCTCCAACTCGTGCTGCTACCACATTACCTCCGTGCCAACTCCGTCACAATGCAGGATAAATCATACCTGACGAATTGCCCTGTGCTTCCACCAATCGAAGAAAATAGATGGAATTCAGAGAGTGGAGGGTATATTCTAGTCAGGTTTCTTGCTCTCCCTGCTCCAAAGGCAGTACTTGAGCTCATCAAATGTGTCTGCAAAGCAGGTTTTAAGGGACGGTGCAGCTGCTCAAATAACCTGCCTTTCACTCTATGCTATATGGTGGAGACTGTGTCAACACTATTAGGTTGGACATTGAAGATGATGATGATGAAGACGAATATATCCTTCATGTCTGAAATTACTGTATTGTAGTGAATCTCTTTGGGCGTAATTGACCATGGGCTCTATAAGAGGATAAGGTGAGGGTTTTGGGGTGACAATAACAAAGAGGTGTGTGTGTGTGTGTGTGTGTGTGTGTGTGTGTGTGTGTGTGTGTGCGTGTGTGCGTGTGTGCGTGTGTGTGTGTGCGTGCGTGCGTGCGTGCGTGCGTCAGTGTGAGTGCAGTGCATGGAAATGTTGTTCTGCGCCCAAAGTGAAAAGTTGCAATACCTTCATTATTGCAATCCCTGCAGTAACAGCTGTCAACCATAACTGTTTAACACAAAAACATTATAAATAATACTGAGAATACTAATAAACCATCAAAGTACAATACATAAAACCAGGATACATAAAAACATTAAAAGTTTCAAATGTAAAAAAAAAAAGGAAAAAAAAAGATCTCATCGAGATTTGGCAGGCCCCCTGTAGTAGCTCTGAGGACCCCCCCAGGGGTCCCGGACCCCCCGTGGAAGACCTCTGTTATTTGCTACTAGTCATTTTTTATTTCAGAGCATATTTCAGATCTAATTTAACATTGTTCTGGAGCAGGAGCAGAGCGATTACTGAAATAGGCTCAGGGGTCTGTCTGGGGGGTCCCAAGTGAGGAAAGACCCTAACCAAAAGTCAGAAAGGTTATTCTGGCTGCTTTAAAAGTGTAATAAATGAACTCAGGATGTTTTAAAACCTACAAAACAACTCTAATATTATGAAAATTTCGATATTAACTGGCTGGCGTACTGTAAAACATATCAGAAAAGGCGGCCATCTTTAAAACTGGCGGCCATTTTGAAAATTAAGTGTCTAATGTGATTTTTCTAAAGAATGACCCAAGAGGTACACTCTGTAAAATTTTGGTGTTTCTTTCCAGAACTGAAGTATTGTTCTCCTTAACTGCCTCGCTATTAAGTCCAGACACCAAGTTTCAAGACGGTACCATGCTGTGAACTGGAGTAGTGGCTGTTTAAAACCCAGCCAATAGGAATACAGAGGGGGCGGGGCTTAATCAATTACAGCTCATCCCTATTGGCCGGAAAAAGACCAAAGTTGTGTGTGCATTATAAAGTTTAAGTGACGTTGCTAGGCAAAAGTATGGCAGAGTTATGTGGTGCCAAAATTTCTGTTTTTTTTTCCCCCGAGTCCCCCATTCAAAGTCAATGGGGGTTTTTGCGCGTAGTTTTTTACGAATTACGTTGCCATGGTAACGCGGATCGGAAAGAAAAGTAACAGCCCACCATTCCCGGCCGAGCCGCACATTTTGATGTATATATTGCGGGGGTGGCGTAAATCGTGCGGCAGTTATTACGTGCCGAAATTTCCCCCATTCTAAGTCAATGGGTTTTTTTGGCGTCGTTTTTTGCGAATTATGTCGCAATAGTGACGCGGATCGTAAAGAAAAGTAATAGCACACCATTCCCGGCCGAGCCGCACGTTTTGATGTATATATTGCGGCGGTGGCGTAAATTGTGCGGCAGTTATTACGTGCCGAAATTTGTGGCGACATTACTTACTTACTTAAGTATGGCGGATTACAATAAGTGTTTTGCCATTGCGTTGCATGGCAGGCACACTTAATTAATTATGACTAAATGACTAATGTACACCTCAACCAACTCAATACATTCTTTGGATTTTGCTTCCAATAGTTATGTATGCTGTATGAGCAGCTGCTTCTTCTTTCTTTCACATATAATAAGCTCCTCCCTATGAGGTTCTTCTTTAGTCCAGGCATTTCTTCTGTCATGATTCGATGGCTGCCATGACGATCTTAACCCCACAGTTAATCTGCATAACTGTAGCAGCTTAAAGGCAAACGTGCAGTTTAAACACTACTTTTCAATAGTATGCAGTAAATATCGTCAGTATTTCAGTTAATTATTTATTTTTTGTCCATATGACACCGGAAATACAGCTCAGGAAGGGTTAAAAGTGGCAGCGCTTGAATCAAGTTTAGGCGCATTATAAAAACCTTTATAGACTCTTATCAGAGCGGTGACGTCACATGGGGGCAGGGGGGCTCCTCTGCTCATAAACACTGGAGTTTTTCTACTGCGGTGAGCTGTTTACTCAGACAAGCTCTATTGTGTAGCCCTATGGCATGGATGGGCAAGTGGCGGCCCGCGGGCCGCATGCGGCCCTCGCTGTCACTCAGTGCGGCCCTCGGCCGATATCCGAATATTGATAAACTATTATTGCTTTCAGCTTTTGCAAACATACAATTTTCCATGAGAAATTTTCATTACAACAGTCTACCAGCAGAGCGCGCTCTCGCCGCTGACAAGGGCTCCTTAGATTACACGACGTCATGACGCAGCCAGAACGTAACCGGACGTAACCTAACCTGACGCCTAACGCTGAGTCACGCAGTGCTGCTGAGCTGGCCCGCGACCGCGAGGAGGGAAAAATAAACATGTGTGCAGCAAAAAGGAAGATTGACCAGGAGAACCGTACATTTCAGCCAAGATGGGAAATGGATTATCTTTTTACAGAATTCAAAGGCAAGCCAATGTGTTTAGTGTGCCTACAGATGCAATCTTCCATGAAGGTTTACAACTTAAATCGCCATTATAACACCACCAAAGACCACAAAGACAAATATGAGAAATACACTGGAGCTGCCAGATCTGCTATTGTCGCTGACCTGAAAGCTAAAGTAAAAAAACAACAGGACCTTTTTGCCAAAGCTACAACTGTACAGGAGTCCTGTCTCAAAGCATCTTATGAGGTTTCACTTGATCTTGCTAAAAATAAAAAAAACATTGTCAGACGGTGAAACAGTGAAGCGATGCGCAATTCTGATGGCTAAATCTTTTGGAAATGAGGACATGGCAACGAACTTTGAATCCGTGCCTCTCTCCCGTCGTACAGTAACGCGTAGAATATTTGACATCCAGAATCACGTCGAGGGGAAGATAAAACAAGCCCTGAATGACTGCAAATACTTCTCCTTGACGGTGCCCCATCAATGCAAGGCAGACGCACAGGATTCGCTGGGCTTCTACGGCAGAGCGGCGTTGAGTGTCCGATCCTGCACTGCATTATACATCAGGTACGTTTGGTTACATAAGCCAGTGGTTCTTAAAGTGGTGTCCGCCTGTCTAGGGACCCCCAGGGGTCCTTGAGGGAGTTCCAGGGTGTCCCCAGCTAATTGATATAGTAACCAAATGGACCCTTATTGGGTATGTAACTCCGAGTGTACCAAATGGACCCATTAGGGTCCATTTGTTCATTCAGAGTTAAATTAACATTGATTTTACAATATAGATTGGGGTCTCAGATAGAGAAATATCATTTAATGGGGCTCCGTTGCCTAATGCATGACAAACCGGGGGTTCTTGAAATTAAAATGGTTGAGGATCACTGCTAGAGCCATAAAATATATTCTCCTATGGGGGTCCCCAGCATTATGAGGGTCGCAGCAGGCTATTACAGTACAATTTGGGGTCCTTGACACGAACAAGTGTGAGAACCAGTGACATAAGCTAATACATTTGCAATTTCGAGTGTAGTCAAATTATATGCGAGAGTAGTTATTCATACTCCATCTCTTATTTTGTTTTTATCTGATATAGGAGGCCCTCTGTGCCAAGCGCCTGGACTTCAGCCATGTTATGGAGGTGGTTACCAAAGTTACCAATTTAATTCGTGGAGGAGCGAATAGGTCACTGAACCACAGAAAGTTTATCTCTTTTTTGGAAGAGATGGATACGGCTTATGGCGACTTGCTGCTTCACACAGACGTAAGGTGGCTGAGCCGTGGAAAGTGCCTGGAGAGGTTTTTTGCGCTGCGTAATGAAATCCCCACATTCCTGGAGGAACAGATGACGAGTGATACAAGCGCATACTGCACTAAACTCAGAGATGCTGAGTTTCTCTGTGATATGGTCTTCCTCACGGATATCACTGGGCACCTTAATGGCCTCAATACCCAGCTGCAGGGGAAAAATCAAACCGTATCACATGAACGGATTTCGGAATAAACTTTCCCTTTTCGCACATGGCTTTTCATCTGACCGCCCGATGTTGACCCACTTTACTGCATGTGAAGAGATGCGCACAGATGCCCCCGAATGTGAGGAAATATTCAGAAAGTACAGAAGCGACATTGAAACTCTGCAACAGCAATTTAATGAGCGCTTTCAAGATTTCCACGGTATGCAGTCACGGATATCGCTGTTTGCCGCGCCCCTCACAGCCAATGTCGCAGATCAGCCCCCAGCGTTACAGCTTGAACTGTGCGAACTACAGTCTGATCCATTTTTTCAAGAGAAGAAAAACGAGACGGGAATTTCGTTTTGGAAACTGCTACCTGAGTCCCGCTTTCCACTCCTCAGGGACTTTGCTCTTTCAATGGCCAGTATGTTTGGAAGCACATACATCTGTGAGAGCAACTTCTCCAACATGAAGCACATTAAGTCAAAGGAGAGAAACAGGCTGTCAGATGAAACTTTGTTCCATCTGATGCAGATCGGATGCACAAACATTGAAGTTGACATTCCTTCTATTGTGCGCCAACAGGAGAGACCACAAGTGTCTCATTAAAAGACTATCCATGAATCCGCTGTGGGTGAGGGTAAATGACTGATAATGATAATACATGGGGTTTGATAAATATATCAGAAAGGGAGCCATGTAGAAATGCACTAGAATGTATATCACTTGGATATGCTGTTTACTTGTAGTGTTCAGATAACACTATTACACTGAAAAGCATGATTGTATATGAAGCAATGAAGAATATCCTGTTCTGGTTAAGCAGCAGGCTAAAGTTTTGATTTAATGGTGTTGGCTGTATTTGAGGTAACAGTATTATAGGCCTACTACTGAAATGCTGCTTTGTGTTCAACAAAAGCATTAAATGCACTTTTGTTTATTTTTGTTGGCTATAAATGAGGTAACAGTAGTATATGCCTACAACTGAAATGCTGCTTTGTTTTTGACAAAAGCATTAAATGCCATTTTGATGTATTTTTGTTGGCTATATTTGAGGTAACAGTATTATAGGCCTACAACTGAAATGCTGCTTTGTTTTTGTTGAGCTTTATGTTCATACAGTTGAGTAGCATATTATTTTCATAGAAGCCTTATTAATTGTAATTCTTGTGTTCATTTTTGTATATATTTAATGTTACAGCAATACTCTGAAAGGCATAGCACTCAGGAATGTCAAGTTTTGTTGAACAGTACAGCTATATTTAAGTTCCTAAAGCTGATAGAAGCATTACTAAATGCATTTGAAATGAAATAAAAACAAAGTTACTATGAATAATATGCATTTGAAATGAAATAAAAACAAAGTTACTATGAATAATATTTGTTAATATCCCTTATTTATCACATCTGTGACTATTATGAGCTATTTGAGTTGATGTCGCGATTGGGCGACTGTGCTGATAAACCATGTGGCCCCCCAGAGTGAGTGTGGAAATTTAGTGGCCCTCACCCTCTTCAAAGTTGCCCATCCCTGCCCTATGGTGTAGCCTGACTAGCCTCGTAAACCAGCTCTTCCTGCCTTCTTCGAACAGAAGATGGGAGGAGGAGTCAGTTTACTAGGCATATTTTGATCTTTTGGACAACCGACAGACATGTACCCAATGTCGCCAGGTGATGGAGGCGTCGTGCCAGGATTTGGGACAGACAGCTATCACGGTAAGCTAAGCTAAATTGATCTAATCCTAGGGGGGCTAACGCGGGTGGCAACACCATAGAGGTTAGGTTTATGGTTAGTGGCAGCCAGTATGATCATTGTTTACATTGGTGTCCTCTTGTACCTGGCTCTAACGTTTAGTTTAGTTTAGTTTAGTTTAGTTTAGTTTAGTTTAGTTTATTTGCACATTAAAAAAAAAAACACATGAAAAAACAAAATAGAAAAAGACAAAACAATACATCATAAAGAAATAAACAAGACAAAATACAATAAAAAAATAATGTGCCGGAAAGGCCAAAAAAAAAACATGAAGGGCTTGTCGAGTGGCCTTCCTAAAAGCTATCATTCAAGCTTAGAATCATCTTTACAATAGATTGAAAAATTGTTATTACTAATAATACATATTTATGAAATGGTATTCATTTTTCAGCACGTATATAGTGACCATCCGTGAAAGCAGATATTATCCAATATCAAACAGTTAATAATTAGAAATATATACATACACATACCCATACACTGAATATGAACCCACATAGAACATACCAGTATCAATTGCAAACAACCATGTCCATAACTAACCCACGAATGGCTAGCTATGTATGTTTTCTAACAAAAACATAATTAGTTGTCTCTTGAAAGAGCTGAGGCTTGTACAGTCTCTTATTTGATGTGGCAAGCAATTCCAAAAATGAGGTCCTCTATATTTTATGGAAAATTGAGCGGTTGTTGTCCTAAAGAAATTAGAATGCAGATCATCAGCTGATCTGGTAAAATAATTATGAATTTCATTATTAAACTTAAATACATTTTGAAAACTGTCTGGAAATAGTTTATGAGTTGACTGAAATACAAAAATGCATATTTGAAAGTTATTTAAAGCAAAAATGGGAAGAATTCTGAGAGATTGAAACAAGGGAATTGAACTAGTGAATCTGTTAGAAAAAGTAATCATTTTTATAAAACGTTTTTGAAGCAAAAAAATACAATTGAGATTGGTTTTAAAATTGCTTGCCCAAACCATGTTACAGTATGAAATATAAGGATATATCATTGTATAGTATAAATTAATGAGTATCTTTCTTGCCACCAGGTGGCGTATTCTTCTGATGACTCCAATATTCTTTCCAATTTTATTAGATACAAGTGCTATATGATCTTTCCAAGTAAGGTTTTCATCTATAAGTACTCCAAGAAACTTTGTTACAGTGACCCTTTCTAATATATTATTGTCAATCTGGATATTATTGAGGGTAGGACCACTCTTAACTGGGTGATTAAGAGGTCTGAACAACATATATGAACTTTTCTTTGCATTCAGGGATAATTTATTTGCTTTGAACCAGGTGTCTACTTTACACAACTCCTGGTTCATTTCCATTATTAATTTTTGTTCATCTTTAACAGAAAAGAAAATATTAGAATCATCTGCGAATAAAATGAAATAAAGTTTTGGAGAGATTAAATATAAATCATTTATATAAATAAGAAAAAGCAAAGGGCCAAGTATAGATCCCTGGGGCACTCCACAAGAAATCAACTTGTATTCAGAGGAGGTGTTATTCCATGATACAAATTGCCTTCTTGATGATAAGTAACTTTGAAACCATGACAGGGGAGTTCCATTTAAGCCATAAAGTGACAGTTTATGCAATAAAATGTTATGATTGACGGTATCGAAAGCCTTCGATAAATCTACAAACACGCCTAGTGTAGTTTCTTTATTATTACGAGCTAAGAGGATATTATCAACTAATTGGGTGAGAGCCATTGAAGTGGAATGTTTTTCTCTGAAGCCATACTGATGGGCATAAAGCAGGTTATTATCATTAAAATATTTTATCAAGCGATTATAAACTAGTCTTTCTAAAACTTTAGAAAAACACGTTAACGTTAAAGTGCGACCCGTGAAAACGGCCAAAAATGCGCCAAAACGTCACTAATTGGTCAAAATGGCTGACTTCCTGTTTGGTTTCGGACATGGCGCCAAGAGACTTTTTTGTGAGTCCGGACATGATACAGATGTGTACCGAATTTCGCACTTGTGGGTGAAACCGTATGGTGGGGCTTGAGGCACGAAGTTTTGTAGGGGGCGCTATTGAGCCATTAGGCCACGCCCCCTTTTTTTTTTTTTTAAATACGAAATTTTTCGCCACTTGTGATGTGTGTGCAAAGTTGCGCAACTTTTGGAGTACGTTTTGCGGCTCAAAAACGCGATTTATTCGGGGGAATAAGAATAAGAATAAGAATAATCTTTACAATTACAATAGGGTCCTCACACTGTGTGTGCTCGGGCCCTAATAAAGCTGCAAGCAGCGATGACCGGGCCCTCGCAGCTCTACCCACGTCACAAGGCCAGCAGCCAATCAGAAACCAAACAGGAAGTCAGCCATTTCGACTAATTAGTGGCGTTTTGGCACATTTTTGGCCGTTATCACGGGTCGCACTTTAACAACAGTTTTTTGAGAAAAAATTGTTTTGTGAGAAAAAAAAAGTTTTTTGACAAAAAAAAAAGTTTTTTGAAAAAAAAAATTTATGAGAAAAAAAATTTTTTGAGAGAAAAAAAAAAACAATTTTGAGAAAAAAAACATTTTTGAGAAAAAAAAACATTTTTGAGAAAAAAAAACAATTTTGAGAAAAAAAAATGTTGAGAAAAAAAATATTTGAGAAAAAAAAATGTTTTGAGAAAAAAAAATTTTGAGAAAAAAATTTTTTTGAGAAAAAAAAAATGTATGACACCAGCCGCGAGTCTGTACGACAAACGGTTCATGAGTTATAGAGGCACTTCCTGTTTGGTGAAGGGCACTTCCTGTTTGGTGAAGGGCACTTCCTGTTTGGCGAAGGAAGCGTCAATTAACACGTTGCAAGCCGCGGCAGAACCCTCTGAACAGAGGTAGCGCCGAAGAAATAAGCCATTTATTTACAAACATGTTTTAAAAAAACAAAGCCCACATGATAACAACACGTAATGGAGTGCTCGATACAGCGTACATATTCATCCTGCAGAGGTCGGCGATCTTACTTTGGCGAGGCGGAGGGGAGATCAATTCCATTCGTTTACGTGCGGCGAAGCAGGGAAAGGAGCGATAGAGAAGCGGCGCCCGAACGTGATTGAAACCGCGATCCACGAACAGAGACAAAGAGTAGCCATCTTGTGTGTTGTCCTTGTCGAGTTTCAACACTGGGGAGAGTATCAGGCCACTCCTGGCCAGCCATCCATCCAGAATGTGAGTCAACGGCGTGGCCTGCTGGATATTACGAGTATCACACCCAGCACCAGAAAATGACTGTGAGAGCATATTAACCGTTTCAGATAGCTCCAAAAAGACACAGAGAAGAATTTCCGATGTTTTTTTTTTTTATTATTATCATTTATATCAAAAGTCCGGGAATAGACGTGTGGCTGATGGGACCCAGTAGGAAGTCCGAGGGAGTACGACCAGGCTTAGAAGGTGTTAAGGTTAAGTACTCTTAATCAAGTCATATGATACCAGCCACAACTCTATACGATAAACGGTTGATGAGTAACAGCCAAAAAAGGAACAATCAAGTTTCGGCCAATCAGAAGAGGGGGCGGGGCTTAGTTAAACCAATTAAGGTGAAGGACACTTAGTCAAGTCATATGATACCAGCCAAAACTCTGTACGATAAACGGTTGATGAGTAACAGCCAAAAAAAGGAACAATCAAGTATGGACCAATCAGAAGAGGGGGCACTTCCTGTTTGGCGAAGGAAGTTTGACGCTTCGCCACGGGCACACCGTTTTACGAAAACTCACGATTCGCACAACTTTTCATCGTTAAGGTGTCTTGACTATGCCGAGCGAACTTGAAGTTGATCCGATTAACCCCCTAGGAGGAGTTCGTTAAAGTGCGACCCGTGAAAACGGCCAAAAATACGCCAAAACGCCACTAATTAGTCAAAATGGCTGACTTCCTGTTTGGTTTTGGACGTGGCGCCAAGAGACTTTTTTGTGAGTCCGGACATGATACAGGTGTGTACCGATTTTCGTACGTGTAGGTGAAACCGTATAGTGGGGCTGTTGCGTTGAAATATTGTAGGGGGCGCTGTTGCGCCATTAGGCCACGCCCCCTTTAGTTGTTTTTTTTATACGAAAATTTTCGCCACTTGTGATGTGTGTGCAAAGTTGCGCAACTTTTGGAGTACGTTTTGCGGCTCAAAAACGCGATTCTTTACGGGGAAAATAATAAGAATTAAAGCTGCAAGCAGCGATGACCGGGCCCTCGCAGCTCTACCCACGTCACAAGGGGCAACGGTTTCACTATTACACTTATTGCCCTTTTACACTTATTGCCCTATTACGCTATTACACTTATTTCACTATTAAACTTTTTGCGCTATTACACTATTACACTTATTACACTATTACACTATTACACTATTATACTTATTGCACTATTACACTATTACACTTATTGTGCTATTACACTATTACACTTATTACGCTATTACACTTATTAGACTATTACACTTATTATGCTATTACACTATTATACTATTACACTTATTGTGCTATTACACTATTACACTTATTAGACTTATTACGCTATTACACTTATTACACTACTAGACTTATTATGCTATTACACTATTACACTATTACACTTATTACACTATTAAACTATTACACTTATTACACTATTACACTTATTACACTATTACACGTATTACACTATTACACTTATTGTGCTATTGCACTATTACACCTATTACACTATTACACTTATTAAACTATTACACTATTACACTTATTACACTATTACACTTATTAGGCTATTACACTTATTGCGCTATTACACTATTACACTTATTACACTATGACACTATTACACTTATTACACTATTACACTTATGGCGCCATTACACTATTACACTATTACACTTATTACACTATTACACTTATTGCGCTATTACACTATTACACTTATTACACTATTACACTTATTGCGCTATTACACTATTACACTTATTGCGCTATTACACTATTAAATTTATTACGCAATTAAACTATTACACTTATTACACTATTACACTATTACACTTATTACACTTATTGCGCTATTACACTATTACACTTATTACACTTATTACACTTATTACACTATTACACTTATTTCACTATTACACTATTACACTTATTACACTATTACACTTATTGCGCTATTGCACTATTACACTTATTACACTAATACACACTTATTACACTATTACACTATTACACTTATTACACTATTACACCATTACACTTATTACACTATTACACTATTACACTATTACACTTATTACACTATTACACTTATTGCTCTATTACACTATTACACTTATTACACTGTTACTCTATTACACTTATTGCGTTATTACACTATTACACGTATTACACTATTACTTAATCAAGTCATATGACACCAGCCACAACTCTCTTTGACAAACGGTTGATGAGTAATAGCCAAAAAAAGGAACAATCAAGTTTCGGCCAATCAGAAGAGGGGGCGGGGCTAAGTTAAACCAATTAAGGTGAAGGACACTTAGTCAAGTCATATGATACCAGCCACAACTCTGTACGATAAACGGTTGATGAGTAACAGCCAAAAAAAGGAACAATCAAGTATGGACCAATCAGAAGAGGGGGCACTTCCTGTTTGGTGAAGGAAGTTTGACCCTTCGCCACGGGCACGCCGTTTTACGAAAACTCACGATTCGCACAACTTTTCATCGTTAAGGTGTCTTGAGTATGCCGAGCGAACTTGAAGTTGATCCGATTAACCCCCTAGGAGGAGTTCGTTAAAGTGCGACACGTGAAAACGGCCAAAAATACACCAAAACGCCACTAATTAGTCAAAATGGCTGACTTCCTGTTTGGTTTCGGAAGTGGCGCCAAGAGACTTTTTTGTGAGTCCGGACATGATACAGGTGTGTAGCGATTTTCGTACGTGTAGGTGAAACCGTATGGTGGGGCTTGAGGCACGAAGTTTTGTAGGGGGCGCTATTGAGCCATTAGGCCACGCCCCCTTTTGATTTTTTTTAAATACAACATTTTTCGCCACTTGTGATGTGTGTGCAAAGTTGCGCAACTTTTGGAGTACGTTTTGCGGCTCAAAAACACGATTCATTCGGCGGAAGAATAATAATCTTTGCAAATACAATAGGGTCCTCACACACTGTGTGTGCTCGGGCCCTAATTAAAGCTGCAAGCAGCAATGACCGGGCCCTCGCAGCTCTACCCACGTCACAAGGCCAGCAGCCAATCAGAAACCAAACAGGAAGTCAGCCATTTCGACTAATTAGTGGCGTTTTGGCGCATTTTTGGCCGTTATCACGGGTCGCACTTTAACGATAGTTTAAAGTTTTTCTCAAAAAAAAAATTGAGAAAAAAAAAATTTGAGAAAAAAAAAATTGAGAAAAATAAAGTTTTTGAGAAAAAAAAATTGAGAAAAAAAAATGTTTGAGAAAAAAAAAATTGGAGAAAAAAAAATTTTTGAGAAAAAAAAATTGAGAAAAAAAAATGTTATGAAAAAAAAAATTTGAGAAAAAAAAATTTGAGAAAAAAAAAATGAGAAAAAAAAAATGTTTGAGAAAAAAAAATTTTGAGAAAAAAAAAATTTGAGAAAAAAAAAAATTTGAGAAAAAAAAATTATGACACCAGCCGCGAGTCTGTACGACAAACGGTTCATGAGTTATAGAGGCACTTCCTGTTTGGTGAAGGGCACTTCCTGTTTGGCGAAGGAAGCGTCAATTAAGGTTAAGGACTCTTAATCAAGTCATATGATACCAGCCACAACTCTGTACGATAAACGGTTGATGAGTAACAGCCAAAAAAAGGAACAATCAAGTATGGACCAATCAGAAGAGGGGGCACTTCCTGTTTGGTGAAGGAAGTTTGACCCTTCGCCACGGGCACGCCGTTTTACGAAAACTCACGATTCGCACAACTTTTCATCGTTAAGGTGTCTTGAGTATGCCGAGCGAACTTGAAGTTGATCCGATTAACCCCCTAGGAGGAGTTTGTTAAAGTGCGACACGTGAAAACGGCCAAAAATACACCAAAACGCCACTAATTAGTCAAAATGGCTGACTTCCTGTTTGGTTTCGGAAGTGGCGCCAAGAGACTTTTTTGTGAGTCCGGACATGATACAGGTGTGTAGCGATTTTCGTACGTGTAGGTGAAACCGTATGGTGGGGCTTGAGGCACGAAGTTTTGTAGGGGGCGCTATTGAGCCATTAGGCCACGCCCCCTTTTGATTTTTTTTAAATACAACATTTTTCGCCACTTGTGATGTGTGTGCAAAGTTGCGCAACTTTTGAGGTACGTTTTGCGGCTCAAAAACACGATTCATTCGGCGGAAGAATAATAATCTTTGCAAATACAATAGGGTCCTCACACACTGTGTGCTCGGGCCCTAATTAAAGCTGCAAGCAGCAATGACCGGGCCCTCGCAGCTCTACCCACGTCACAAGGCCAGCAGCCAATCAGAAACCAAACAGGAAGTCAGCCATTTCGACTAATTAGTGGCGTTTTGGCGCATTTTTGGCCGTTATCACGGGTCGCACTTTAACGATAGTTTAAAGTTTTTCTCCAAAAAAAGTTTTTGGGCAAAAAAAAATTAGAGGAAAAAAAAAATTTGAGAAAAAAAAAATTGAGAAAAAAAAAATTTTTGAGAAAAAAAGAAATTTTGAGAAAAAAAAAATTTTGAGAAAAAATTTTTTTTGAGAAAAACATTTTTTGAGAAAAAAAAAATTGAGAAAAAAAAAGATTTGAGAAAAAAAATGTTTGAGAAAAAAAAAATTTTGAGAAAAAAAAATTTGAGAAAAACAAATTTGAGAAAAAAAAATTTTGAGAAAAAAAAAATTGAGAAATAAAAAATTGGAGAAAAAAAAATGTTTGAGAAAAAAAGAAATTTTGAGGAAAAAAAAATTTTTGAGAAAAAAAAAATTTGAGAAATTTTTTTTTGAGAAAAAAACATTTTTTGAGAAAAAAAAAATTGAGAAAAAAAAGATTTGAGAAAAAAAATGTTTGAGAAAAAAAAATTTTGAGAAAAAAAAATGTTTGAGAAAAAAAAAATTGAGAAAAAAAAATGTTGAGAAAAAAAAATATGACACCAGCCGCGAGTCTGTACGACAAACGGTTCATGAGTTATAGAGGCACTTCCTGTTTGGTGAAGGGCACTTTCTGTTTGGCGAAGGAAGCGTCAATTAAGGTTAAGGACTCTTAATCAAGTCATATGATACCAGCCACAACTCTGTACGATAAACGGTTGATGAGTAACAGCCAAAAAAGGAACAATCAAGTTTCGGCCAATCAGAAGAGGGGGCGGGGCTTAGTTAAACCAATTAAGGTGAAGGACACTTAGTCAAGTCATATGATACCAGCCACAACTCTGTACGATAAACGGTTGATGAGTAACAGCCAAAAAAAGGAACAATCAAGTATGGACCAATCAGAAGAGGGGGCACTTCCTGTTTGGTGAAGGAAGTTTGACGCTTCGCCACGGTCACGCCGTTTTCCGAAAACTCACGATTCGCACAACTTTTCATCGTTAAGGTGTCTTGAGTATGCCGAGCGAAGTTGAAGTTGATCCGATTAACCCCCTAGGAGGAGTTCGTTAAAGTGCAACCCGTGAAAACGGACGAAAATGCGCCAAAACGCCACTAATTAGTCAAAATGGCTGACCTCCTGTTTGGTTTCGGACATGGCGCCAAGAGACTTTTTTGTGAGTCCGGACATGATACAGGTGTGTACCGATTTTCGTACTTGAGGGTGAAACCGTATAGTGGGGCTGTTGCTTTGAAATTTTGTAGGGGGCGCTGTTGCGCCATTAGGCCACGCCCCCTTTTAATTTTATTTAAATACGTAATTTTTCGCCACTTGTGATGTGCTTGCAAAGTTGCGCAACTTTTGGAGTACGTTTTGCGCCTCAAAAACGCGATTCTTTAGGGGGAAGAATAATAATAAGAATCTTTGCAATTACAATAGGGTCCTCACACACTGTGTGTGCTTGGGCCCTAAAAAGAATAATCTTTGCAATTACAATAGGGTCCTCACACACTGTGTGTGCTCGGGCCCTAATAAAAACAAAATATTTATTTAGGCTAGACTAGGCCTTCTCCTTCTCCAGACTCTACAGGAGCAGTGCGCGGACGCACGACCAGCTTGTCATATCTGAGGTGCGCAATGTTGCCTTTGGTGCGTGCCTCTCTAAGCTGGGGTAGAAGATCCTTTCTTCTCTGTCGAACTTGGTCTGAGTAGTCCTCATTAGGGCCCGAGCACACACAGTGTGAGGACCCTATTGTATTTGCAAAGATTATTAGGGCCCGAGCACACACAGTGTGTGAGGACCCTATTGTATTTGCAAAGATTATTATTCTTCCGCCGAATGAATCGTGTTTTTGAGCCGCAAAACGTACTCCAAAAGTTGCGCAAATTTGCACACACATCACAAGTGGCGAAAAATGTTGTATTTAAAAAAAAATCAAAAGGGGGCGTGGCCTAATGGCTCAATAGCGCCCCCTACAAAACTTCGTGCCTCAAGCCCCACCATACGGTTTCACCTACACGTACGAAAATCGCTACACACCTGTATCATGTCCGGACTCACAAAAAAGTCTCTTGGCGCCACTTCCGAAACCAAACAGGAAGTCAGCCATTTTGACTAATTAGTGGCGTTTTGGTGTATTTTTGGCCGTTTTCACGTGTCGCACTTTAACGAACTCCTCCTAGGGGGTTAATCGGATCAACTTCAAGTTCGCTCGGCATACTCAAGACACCTTAACGATGAAAAGTTGTGCGAATCGTGAGTTTTCGTAAAACGGCGTGCCCGTGGCGAAGGGTCAAACTTCCTTCACCAAACAGGAAGTGCCCCCTCTTCTGATTGGTCCATACTTGATTGTTCCTTTTTTTGGCTGTTACTCATCAACCGTTTATCGTACAGAGTTGTGGCTGGTATCATATGACTTGACTAAGTGTCCTTCACCTTAATTGGTTTAACTAAGCCCCGCCCCCTCTTCTGATTGGCCGAAACTTGATTGTTCCATTTTTTGGCTGTTACTCATCAACCGTTTATCGTACAGAGTTGTGGCTGGTATCATATGACTTGACTGAGAGTCCTTCACCTTAATTGGTTTAACTTAGCCCCGCCCCCTCTTCTGATTGGCCGAAACTTGATTGTTCCTTTTTTTGGCTATTACTCATCAACCGTTTGTCAAAGAGAGTTGTGGCTGGTGTCATATGACTTGATTAAGTAATAGTGTAATACGTGTAATAGTGTAATAACGCAATAAGTGTAATAGAGTAACAGTGTAATAAGTGTAATAGTGTAATAGAGCAATAAGTGTAATAGTGTAATAAGTGTAATAGTGTAATAGTGTAATAGTGTAATAAGTGTAATGGTGTAATAGTGTAATAAGTGTAATAGTGTAATAGTGTAATAAGTGTGTATTAGTGTAATAAGTGTAATAGTGCAATAGCGCAATAAGTGTAATAGTGTAATAAGTGTAATAGTGTAATAGTGAAATAAGTGTAATAGTGTAATAAGTGTAATAAGTGTAATAAGTGTAATAGTGTAATAGCGCAATAAGTGTAATAAGTGTAATAGTGTAATAGTGTAATAAGTGTAATAGTTTAATTGCGTAATAAATGTAATAGTGTAATAGCGCAATAAGTGTAATAGTGTAATAGCGCAATAAGTGTAATAGTGTAATAAGTGTAATAGTGTAATAGCGCAATAAGTGTAATAGTGTAATAAGTGTAATAGTGTAATAGTGTAATGGCGCCATAAGTGTAATAGTGTAATAAGTGTAATAGTGTCATAGTGTAATAAGTGTAATAGTGTAATAGCGCAATAAGTGTAATAGCCTAATAAGTGTAATAGTGTAATAAGTGTAATAGTGTAATAGTTTAATAAGTGTAATAGTGTAATAGGTGTAACAGTGCAATAGCACAATAAGTGTAATAGTGTAATACGTGTAATAGTGTAATAAGTGTAATAGTGTAATAAGTGTAATAGTTTAATAGTGTAATAAGTGTAATAGTGTAATAGTGTAATAGCATAATAAGTCTAGTAGTGTAATAAGTGTAATAGCGTAATAAGTCTAATAAGTGTAATAGTGTAATAGCACAATAAGTGTAATAGTATAATAGTGTAATAGCATAATAAGTGTAATAGTCTAATAAGTGTAATAGCGTAATAAGTGTAATAGTGTAATAGCACAATAAGTGTAATAGTGTAATAGTGCAATAAGTATAATAGTGTAATAGTGTAATAGTGTAATAAGTGTAATAGTGTAATAGCGCAAAAAGTTTAATAGTGAAATAAGTGTAATAGCGTAATAGGGCAATAAGTGTAAAAGGGCAATAAGTGTAATAGTGAAACCGTTGCCCCTTGTGACGTGGGTAGAGCTGCGAGGGCCCGGTCATCGCTGCTTGCAGCTTTAATTAGGGCCCGAGCACACACAGTGTGTGAGGTCCCTATTGTAATTGCAAAGATTATTATTATTATTCCCAAAAAAGAATCGCGTTTTTGAGGCGCAAAACATTCTCCAAAAGTTGTGCAACTTTGTACACACATCACAAGTGGCGAAAATGTACGTATTTAAAAAGAATCAAAAGGGGGCGTGGCCTAATGGCTCAATAGTGCCCCCTACATCATTTTCCGCATAGACGTTTACAGAATTAAGTTTCACCTACACGTACGAAAATCAGTACACACCTGTATCATGTCCGGACTTACAAAAAAGTCTCTTGGCGCCATGTCCGAAACAAACAGGAAGTCAGACATTTTGACTAATTAGTGGTGTTTTGGCGCATTTTTGGCTGTTTTCACAGGTCGCACTTTAACGAACTCCTCCTAGGGGGTTAATCGGATCAACTTCAAGTTCGCCCGGCATACTCAAGACACCTTAACGATGAAAAGTTGTGCGAATCGTGAGTTTTCGTAAAACGGCGTGCCCGTGGCGAAGCGTCAAACTTCCTTCAGGAAGTGCCCTTCACCAAACAGGAAGTGCCTCTATAAATCATGTCCCGTTTGTCGTACAGACTCGTGGCTGGTGTCATATGACTTGATTAAGAGTCCTTAACCATATTTGGCACTTCCTTTGCCAAACAGGAAGTGCCCTTCGCCAAACAGGAAGTGACTCGTGGCTGGTGTCATATGGTTTGATTAAGAGTCCTTCAGCTTAATTGGTTTAACTAGCCCCTCCCCCTCTTCTGATTGGCTTCTGCCCCTTGTGACGTGGGTAGAACTGCGAGGGCCCGGTCATCGCTGCTTGCAGCTTTAATTAGGGCCCGAGCACACACAGTGTGAGGACCCTATTGTATTTGCAAAGATTATTATTCTTCTTCTTCCGCCGAATGAATCGCGTTTTTGAGGTGCCAAACGTACCCCAAAAGTTGCGCAACTTTGCACGCACATCACAAGTGGCGAAAAATTACGTATTTAAAAAAAGAAATTAAGGGGGCGTGGCCTAATGGCGCAACAGCGCCCCCTACAAAATTTCAACGCAACAGCCCCACCATACGGTTTCACCAATAAGTACGAAAATCGGTACACCTGTATCACATCCGGACTCACAAAAAAGTCTCTTGGCGCCATGTCCGAAACCAAACAGGAAGTCAGCCATTTTGACTAATTAGTGGCGTTTTGGCACATTTTTGGCCATTTTCACGTGTCGCACTTTAATGAACTCCTCCTAGGGCGTTAATCAGATCAACTTCAACTTCGCTCGGCATACTCAAGACACCTTAACGATGAAAAGTTGTGCGAATCGTGAGTTTTCGCAAAACGGCGTGCCCGTTGCGAAGCATCGAACTTCCTTCGCCAAACAGGAAGTGCCCCCTCTTCTGATTGGTCGATACTTTATTGTTCCTTTTTTTGGCTAGAACTCATCAACCGTTTGTCGCACAAACTTGTGGCTGGTGTCATTTTACTTGATTCCAAGTCCTTGTTCTTAATTGGTTTAAGTTAGCCCCGCCCCCTCTTCTGATTGGTCGATTATCTATAGTTCTTCTTTGCTATCTTTTCAATGGTTTGTAATAAGTGCAATAGTGTAACTGTGTCTAGGTGTAATAACTGTAATAGTGTAATAGCGCAATAAGTGTAATAGTGTAATAAGTGTAATAGTGTAATAAGTGTAATAGTGTAATAGTGTAATAGTGTAATAAGTGTAAAAGTGTAAAAGTGTAATAAGTGTAATACGTGTAATAGTGTAAAAGTGTAATAAGTGTAATAGTCTAATAGTGTAATAAGTGTAATAGTGTAATAAGTGTAATAAGTGTAATAGCGCAATACGCTCAATAGTGTAATAGTGTAATAGTGTAATAGTGTAATAAGTATAATAAGTGTAATAGTGTAATAGCGCAATAAGTTTAATAGTGTAATAAGTGTAATAGTGTAATAAGTGTAATAGTGTAATAGCGCAATAAGTGTAATAGTGTAATAGCGCAATAAGTGTAATAGTGTAATAGTGTAATAAGTGTAATAGTGTAATAGTGTAATAAGTGTAATAGTGTAATAGTGCAATAAGTGTAATAGTGTAATAAGTGCAATAGTGTAATAGTGTAATAAGTGTAATAGTGTAATAGTGTAATAGCGCCATAAGTGTAATAGTGTAATAGCGCAATAAGTGTAATAGTGTAATAAGTGTAATAGTGTAATAGTGTAATAAGTGTAATAGTGTAATAGCGCAATAAGTGTAATAGCGTAATAAGTGTAATAGTGTAATAGTGTAATAAGTGTAATAGTGTAACAGTGTAATATTGTAATAAGTGTAATAGTGTAATAGCACAATAAGTGTAATAGTGTAATAAGTGTAATAGCACAATAAGTGTAATAGTGTAATAAGTGTAATAGTGCAATAAGTGTCATAGTGTAATAGTGTAATAAGTGTAATAGTGTAATAGCACAATAAGTGTAATAGTGTAATAAGTGTAATAGTCTAATAGTGTATTAAGTGCAATAGTGTAATAGTGTAATAAGTGTAATAGTGTAATAGTACAATAAGTGTAATAGTACAATAAGTGTAATAGTACAATAAGTGTAATAGTATAATAAGTGTAATAGTTTAATAAGTGTAATAGTGTAATAGTGTAATAGCACAATAAGTGTAATAGTGTAATAGCACAATAAGTGTAATAGTGTAATAGTTTAATAAGTGTAATAAGTGTAATAGTGTAATAGTGTAATAGTGTAATAGTGTAATAAGTGTAATAGTGTAATAGCGCAAAAAGTGTAATAGTGAAATAAGTGTAATAGTGTAATAGGGCAATAAGTGTAAAAGGGCAATAAGTGTAATAGTGTAACCGCTGCCCCTTGTGACGTGGGTAGAGCTGCGAGGGCCCGGTCATTGCTGCTTGCAGCTTTAATTAGGGCCCGAGCACACACAGTGTGAGGACCCTATTGTATTTGCAAAGATTATTATTCTTCTTCTTCCGCCGAATGAATCGTGTTTTTTAGCCGCAAAACGTACTCCAAAAGTTGCGCAACTTTGCACAAACATCACAAGTAGCGAAAAATTTCGTATTTAAAATAAAAATAAAGGGGGCGTGGCCTAATGGCTCAATAGCGCCCCCTACAAAACTTCGTGCCTCAAGCCCCACCATATAGTTTCACCTACACGTACGAAAATCGCTACACACCTGTATCATGTCCGGACTCCCAAAAAAGTCTCTTGGCGCCACTTCCAAAACCAAACAGGAAGTCAGCCATTTTGACTAATTAGTGGCGTTTTGGTGCATTTTTGGCAGTTTTCACGTGTCGCACTTTAACGAACTCCTCCTAGGGGGTTAATCGGATCAACTTCAAGTTCGCTCGGCATACTCAAGACACCTTAACGATGAAAAGTTGTGCGAATCATGAGTTTTCGTAAAACGGCGTGCCCGTGGCGAAGCGTCAAACTTCCTTCACCAAACAGGAAGTGCCTTTCGCCAAACAGGAAGTGCCTCTATAACGCATGAACCGTTTGTCGTACAGACTCGTGGCTGATGTCATATGACTTGATTAAGAGTCCTTAACCTTAATTGGCACTTCCTTCGCCAAACAGGAAGTGCCCTTCGCCAAACAGGAAGTGCCTCTATAAATAATGAACCGTTTAACGTACAGACTCGTGGCTGGTATCATATGAATTGATTAAGAGTCCTTAACCTTAATTGGCACTTCCTTCGCCAAACAGGAAGTGCCCTTCGCCAAACAGGAAGTGCCTCTATAAATAATGAACCGTTTGTCGTACAGACTCGTGGCTGGTATCAGATGAATTGATTAAGAGTCCTTAACCATATTTGACACTTCCTTCGCCAAACAGGAAGTGCCCTTTGCCAAACAGGAAGTGCCTCATTACCTCATGAACCGTTTGTCGTACAGACACATGGGTGGCGTCATATGGCTTGATTAAGAGTCCTTCAGCTTAATTGGTTTAACTAGCCCCTCCCCCTCTTCTGATTGGCTGCTGCCCCTTGTGATGTGGGTAGAGCTGCGAGGGCCCGGTCATCGCTGCTTGCAGCTTTAATTATTATTCTTCTTCTTCCGCCGAATGAATCGCGTTTTTGAGGCGCCAAACGTACCCCAAAAGTTGCGCAACTTTGCACGCACATCACAAGTGGCGAAAAATTACGTATTTAAAAAAAAATTAAAGGGGGCGTGGCCTAATGGCGCAACAGCGCCCCCTACAAAATTTCAACGCAACAGCCCCACCATACGGTCTCACCAATAAGTACGAAAATCGGTACACACCTGTATCACGTCCGGACTCACAAAAAAGTCTCTTGGCGCCATGTCCGAAACCAAACAGGAAGTCAGCCATTTTGACTAATTAGTGGCGTTTTGGCACATTTTTGTCGCACTTTAACGAACTCCTCCTAGAGCGTTAATCAGATCAACTTCAACTTCGCTCGGCATACTCAAGACACCTTAACGATGAAAAGTTGTGCGAATCGTGAGTTTTCGCAAAACGGCGTGCCTGTGGCGAAGCATCGAACTTCCTTCGCCAAACAGGAAGTGCCCCCTCTTCTGATTGGTCGATACTTTATTGTTCCTTTTTTTGGCTAGAACTCATCAACCGTTTGTCGCACAAATTTGTGGCTGGTGTCATTTTACTTGATTCCAAGTCCTTGTTCTTAATTGGTTTAAGTTAGCCCCGCCCCTCTTCTGATTGGTCGATTATCTATAGTTCTTATTTGCTATCTTTTCAATGGTTTGTAATAAGTGCAATAGTGTAACTGTGTCTAGGTGTAATAACTGTAATAGTGTAATAGCGCAATAAGTGTAATAGTGTAATAAGTGTAATAGTGTAATAGTGTAATAAGTGTAATATGTGTAAAAGTGTAAGTGTAATAAGTGTAATAGTGTAATATTGTAATAAGTGTAATAGTGTAATAGTGTAATAAGTGTAATAGTGTAATAGTGTAATAGTGTAATAAGTGTAATAGTGTAATAGCGCAATAAGTGTAATAGTGTAATAAGTGTAATAGTGTAATAGTGTAATAGTGTAATAAGTGTAATAGTGTAATAAGTGTAATAGTGTAATAGCACAATAAGTGTAATAGTGTAATAAGTGTAATAGTGTAATAGTGTAATAAGTTTAATAGTGTAATAGTGTAATAAGTGTAATAGTGTAATAGCGCAATAAGTGTAATAGTGTAATAGCGCAATAAGTGTAATAGTGTAATAGCGCAATAAGTGTAATAGTGTAATAAGTGTAATAGTGTCATAGTGTAAATAAGTGTAATAGTGTAATAGCGCAATAAGTGTAATAGCGTAATAAGTGTAATAGTGTAATAAGTGTAATAGTGTAATAGTGTAATAAGTGTAATAGTGTAATAGTGTAATAGTGTAATAGCACAATAAGTGTAATAGTGTAATAGTGTAATAAGTGTAATAGTGCAATAAGTGTAATAGTGTAATAGTGTAATAAGTGTAATAGTGCAATAAGTGTAATAGTGTAATAGTGTAATAAGTGTAATAGTGTAATAAGTGTAATAGTGTAATAGCACAATAACTGTAATAGTGTAATAAGTGTCATAGTGTAATAGTGTAATAGCACAATAAGTGTAATAGTGTTATAAGTGTAATAGTGTAATAGTGTAATAAGTGTAATAGTGTAATAGTGTAATAGCACAATAAGTGTAATAGTGTAATAGTGTAAATAGCACAATAAGTGTAATAGTGTAATAGTTTAATAAGTGTAATAAGTGTAATAGTGTAATAGTGTAATAGTGTAATAAGTGTAATAGTGTAATAGCGCAAAAAGTGTAATAGTGAAATAAGTGTAATAGTGTAATAGGGCAATAAGTGTAAAAGGGCAATCAGTGTAATAGTGAAACAGCTGCCCCTGTGGCGTGGTTAGAGCTGCGAGGGCCCGGTCATTGCTGCTTGCAGCTTTAATTAATGTAGAGATTTGTACCTTTTAGATTTTTGCATCTTTTAAGTATTTCTTCTTTATCTTTGAACCGGAGGAGTTTAATCACCACGGTTCTGGGCCGCCCGTCGGCTTCGAACCTCCCGGCTCTATGACAGCGCTCAAGTTCAATGAGTTTAGGATCCAGCTGCAGATGTTGGGCTAGAATCTTTTTTACTTTACTCTCTGAATCTTGCCAAGATTCAGTTTTAGTGTCAGGGATGCCGTCAATCAGGAGATTGTTGCGCTTAAGTTGATTTTGCATGTAATCTTCTTTAGCGGATAAATCAGCAAGGGAGGACTGAATTTTTAGCAGGTCATTATTAACCTTGTCCTTTTCATAAGACACATTTGCCTTATTTGTTGCCAATTTCAGATCCGCTATTTCTGCTTGTGAAAACTCCAGGCTCTGTGCGATCTTACCAAGCTCACTGCTAAAGCAGTCCATTCGCTTGTTGGTGGAATCCATGATCATCTGTACGAATGATCTGTAGGTCTTCTCCTGCTGTTCCAGTAGATCTTTGAAATAAGCCTTTTGTTGATCAAGCAGTTCTTGAAGAACTGAGTGGCAAATAAACTCATCATCCGACCCAGCGCCGCCGCCGGCAGTCTGGATTGGAGCTTTCCGTGGCATGGTGAATTCAAACTGTAGCAAATAGTCCGCTGCGGTGTCGGAATCTGGGTCCCGGCTGAAGACGAGCCTACCAGGCTAGCAATGTGTAAACACAAATCTCAAACAAAACAAATATAACTCACCAACACCGATAGCTAGGTCTCACCAAACACACACGATGATTTTAATGAAGACGGAACACAGGCTAGAAACAAGCCCCACTGTCTTCTGGCTACTGCTGGGGGCACAGCCAAGTATTTGGTGGTGCTGGTTGCTGCTGCTCAGGTCCTGGTGGTGCAGGCCGCTGTGGGCCTGGTGGTGCAGGCTGCTGTGGGCCTGGTGGTGCAGGCCTCTGTGGGCCTGGTGGTGCAGGCCTCTGTGGGCCTGGTGGTGCAGGCCGCTGTGGGCCTGGTGGTGCAGGCCGCTGTGGGCCTGGTGGTGCAGGCCGCTGTGGGCCTGGTGGTGCAGGCTACTCAGGCAAGGCCTGGTGGTGCCAGGCAGGCTGCTTCTGGCCTGTTGGTGGTGCAGGCCTGATGGTGCAGGCTGCTGCCGGCCTGGTAGTATTTGCCTGCTGTAACAAAAAGGATATATCAAACTAGCTCTCCCACACCAATGTAAACAAACCATTGTGCCATTGGGTTTGAATCCTATTAGTAGACCTTACCTGAACTGTACTGTGTTGTGCTTTTCCTATGTGAACTTCTAATAAAGTATTCAATCAATCAATCAATGAGTGATCATACTGGCAGCCATGAAATAAAACACTTTTACAACTTGGCTAAATACAGTAGGCCATGCAACGTCATGCCATATGGTTTCCTTTGTAGAACTACAATATAGCCTACGGTGCAGTATAGCCCTGAATCATGACGGTCACTGAGAATGTCATGTTATCAGCTACCGTAATGTTTCAGGGCTACAGTGTCTATAGCTAGCGTCATGGACGAGTCATAGCCTTTATCCGTCCTAAAATCTTCACGGTCTGACACACAAAATGAGTGGACAAAGCTACCAGAAACACAGGAAGACTATAGCCCTGAATAACCAGAACATCTATAATTCAGTTTACAAATGGAACCAAATGGACCCTTCACCCTTGATACACTGAGCTATGGGTGTATTTGCAAATAAAACATTTGATAACCAGTACTAGTAGGACTCATGTCATAGTAAATAATGTTCTGTTAGCCAGGCTATACTTCTGTCGAATGACAAACAAGCAAAATGAGGACTAATATTATGAGAAACACAACGAGCTAGCTTAGTGTTATAGTAAATCAGTGTCACACATATTCAGGATAAAACCTGTAGACTTGACATTCAGTGATTGGGTATTATATATCTCTATACCTCTTCAGGATAGCCTATCCCAGCTGAGGTCTGGAAATTATGCCTCCAGTCCCTGGCTGATTTTTATCTTTTAATTGTTGAATTTACTGTTTTTATTCTAATAAAGTTTTTTTCCCTTTGTTAAGCGCTTTGTGTAAGTAGAAAAGCGCTATATAAATCCAAGCTATTATTATTATTATTATATATGACAACATATAAATCCAAGCTATTATTATTATTATGTATGACAACATTACAGTATAAAGGTGTGTAAAACAGAAAATCAAAAAATCAGGTCTTTGCCACAGACATGTTGATGACCCTTTGTGTATGTTTTGTCTTTAGTCAGGAGATGATTCAATCCGGTGGTGTGAAGAGGCTGATGAAGAGATGGAGGACTTGTGATGGATGAAGCAGAGCAGATCTCCCTCCAGGCTTACAGCGACGGCACCCTCCAGGACGATGTCAAGCAGTGGACAAATCTTTGCACATTATTTCGAATAAAAAACATTGATTTACACCTTGCCTTTCAAATTTCTTAAACCTTCTGATGACCTGGTCAAGGAAGCAATCAATCCATGATTGAAAAGAAAAAATAACTTTTATTTACATACAGGTACATTATTGTCTTCTAGACTAGAGTTTTACTCACCCCATGGGAAAGTCATTTGTTGTGCGGTGTGTCTGTCCATCTGAAGAAGCCCATGTGACAAAGACCTAGAAGAGAAACACAGTGTCAAAATGTTGGTAGTCAAAACTCAACAATTAGTTCCACTAAAATGTAATCAAATGGTTGGATGGAAAGCATGGAGGCCTGTGATTGAAAATAACACATTTTGCTCTCATTTCAGTCAGTGTAACAGTAGCCTCGGAAACCCAGACTTTTATTTTAGTGTAACAGCTTCAGCAGAAAGTGACATTACCTCTCCATGTGTTTTCTGTATTTTAGCAAAATGTCACACGGGGGAGTGGTGAATAAATATTAAAATGAATAGGTGTGGCAACGTTGTTATGATGATGTACATAATATGCAATGTGATTTGTTTGCTGAACATTTAGAAGAAATGAATGGATGTGGCAATGTTTTTATAATGATATGAGCACTTCACAAAATAAACTGGCCATGACTATGAGGCTGTTTCCATAAACAAGATATCATTCAATCCCAAAATCAGCTATAGACTACGATGCAATAGTTGTAGGCTATTTATTGTTGATGTATTCACGGTGTTGTCCAATGCATGCTAACAGCCTACTTGGTTTAGATTGAGCGTGCTGCGTTTTTATTATGTGAGGAAAGAAAAACACTTCAGTAGACTAGAGAGAGACTTACTTGTATAGCAGATCACACATTTTATAGCCTACAGCTGCTCACAGTGTCTGGGGGACTTATAAATTAACAGTATAGGCCAAAGTCTAAAATATTGGTGATATCATATGATATTATAAGTCTTCAGGAAAGCAGATAGCTTCGCCCCCTCCCCCCGTGTTTTGGCATCGTGGCTACATACACGACTGCTTTCACCTGCTTGATTTTCAACATAGTTTGACATCTAATTTATTGTACTCATCATGATGATTGAATAACCCCTTGAGATGTGCATGTCGCTTTTGAGGGGGTACTGAATCCTCAATCCAGTAAACTGACACAGCTAGTCCAGCAAGCTGACACTGGCATTGAATAACATCCTGCTAGCGATAGCATGCTAGCGTCAATTGTATAGTAGAGAGACACTTACCCAGACATGTTGTACCACTGTAGCACAGCTCCTGAATTAGCCTCACCCGGACCATGATTGAATTTGACGAAACAACAACACGACCGAAGACGCTATTCTGTCTCAAGGGAGACGGGGCTCGTGTGCACAGACAGTGAAAAGTCAACGAGTGGCCGGACATGTATCAACTTGTTTTGACAACATGACAAAAGGATGCATTGCTTCGCTTGTTCTACAGAGCCGCCTTGGCGCCCTCTGGTGTGATCCCCATGTTACGTCATCAAAGAGCGACAAGATATCCTTATGAAAAACATATTTTCATAACTGCATATGCGTGGCTGGCCAATTTTTTTCGGTAAAAACATAAAAACATAATGTTTTAATATAAATATACATATCTTCATGAAAGTAACTTTTGGTCAGGTCTAAATTGTTTATTTAACAAAAATAAAACGTGCACCATCAACTTTAAGTGGTCACATATTAGGTAAAAGGGATCCCAGCCATTCAGCTACTACTTCCATCACTTCACTCATTTGACCTATTTGACCTGCTAGCAACAAGTCTTGCGAGGCTAGACTGTTGCCTCCGCGATTTGGGCAAATGCTCCCGTCATACAGTCTGGCAAACCAGAATAGAAATTATGAGTGCGAAATAAAGCAGATGTGACGCAACCGCTCCCTTGATGCCACTTCACTGTCATTAGTTAGCTGTGGACAAAAGAGTGCACTGACTTGTGTGCTGTCGAAACAGCTGATAAGCTGCAGCCAGCGGTGGTCGGTGGACAGTAACTGAGTAAATGTACTTGAGTACTATTTGTACTTCAAGTAGCTTAAAAGCATGTACCGGTATGTACTCTTGAATAAATACGTTTATTTAAAAGCAAGTACTTTTTTACTCTTACTTGTAACATTTTGACTGAGTTTACTGTGCATTGGAGTAAATGTGACCAGGAGTATATTCTGTACTCTTACTCAAGTAGGCTACTCGGGTCGCGCGAGTAGCCTACTGTCCATCTCTGGCTGCAGCGCAGCGCCTCAAGCCTGTTTATGCTCCCCCCCCCGGAGATTTATAAGCTCACAATGTTGGATTTGCATTTGCAACGCGATGTGAGCTTGTATGTCAGTTCTCACTCAGACGCTCTCTGAACACTTCACTGTGTCATTGCGGAGAGAGGTGGGACGTCCGCGAACGAATCGAATCTTTTGAACGGCTCTTTGAAGTAAACGATGGGATCCGGTTCGCGCAGGAGAGAGCGCGAAGAAGAGAGCGCATAGTGAGACAGATCCTTGGCTTGGGCTCACTTCAAAGAGCCATAAATCCATTGCTTTAGTCTCTTCTCTCTACACAGAGGAGGTTTGTTGAATGAAGTGAAAGCAAAGCAGTGCTGCGCAGAACAACACGTTTGGGGATCTGTTGGGAATTATTTTCCTCACAAACTTTATTTAGCAGTCAAATTTCGCCGGGATAGTAACGTGTAGCATTTGTTGGACGCTACTTCACTACTGGGGTCTAAAAATAGCTACGCTATGCTACAGCTACGCTGGTTCAAAAGGAGCTGCGCTAACGTGACGCTACTGAGAAATGTAGTTAAGCTATGTTCAGCTGCCTTAAAGTTAAAGCTCCAAACAGCCCAAAACAAACTAATTAGGGTTGTGCTTGGTCTGAGGAGGGAGACCAAGCACAACCCTAATTAGTTACCGATCATCACCACGAAAGCGTGGGATGGCTCAAAGTAGCTGACATGAGTACAGCATCTTGCAATGGGCCTGGTGTACAAGATACACTACACCTCCAAGATTCCCATGTACCTGACAAACTACTTCTTAAAGGTCAAGGATGTTCACGATCACAACACCAGAGGCAGCTCCACTAATCATCATCAACGTAGATTTAACACTAAACAAGGCTCTTTCAATGTTATATGAGATACTTAAAGTGTGGTTCCTGTGGAAATAAGCCTCGGCTTTCTAGGATCTCCTTTTAGTTGACCTTGTACCAGTGATTTGTACTGTCATGAAACTGTACTTTTTTCTATTGCAAACTTCTAATACATTCTTCAATCAATCAATATGTAGCGTCGCTACTTGTAGCTCGCTACTGCCCATCACTGAGGGTTAATAAGTCTGGTTTGTCATAGTCTACATTTAGGTGAAAGTTGGAAAGTAGCATGCTATGACTGATTTGTTGTCAAAAAAAGAAAAAAAATATATATATATATATATATATATATATATATACACATACATATATTGAATTAAAACAAAATCAGAGAGTTTTGATCAATTACCTTATCAAAAATAAATGTAAAAATAATTTTCCAATCCGGCAAATCAAAATTAAATTCTTAATAAAAAAAAATGCTATATTAAGAAGAACTAAATCAATACAACTCAATTTAAGATAAAATGGTTAATCGTAAACAAAACCAAGGTAAAGAGTATTGATAAATTACGATTATGTCTGAGTATCTTCGGATCTCACAAAATACTTTGATAGGAGCTTTTCTTGGGGGCAGGCCTTTGATCAGGATTTAAACTGTGTTTACCCAATTAAAATAGATAGGGTGTGACAGAATGAGAATGTATGTAAAACAGTCAAAGGGGATGAATGGGATATACGTCACTTCAAGGGCTAGTGTAAGTCGGGGGTTTGGTCAACAGCCATTAAACACTGCTGATAACTTAAAGGGGAAAAGCACCCATTTTCAACATTGAACTATGTCATAATATACTTTAGAGGAGTTGTGTGGAAATAATAAAAAAGTCCCCCCCCCCCCCATTTCTGTGTTGCCTAGAACTGGAGGATTGATTGTGGGGTCATGGCTTGCAGAGTATCAAGATGTACTTAGTTATACTTGTACATAGTTCAATGTTGAAAATGGGTGGTTTTCCCCTTTAATTCTTGAGACAAATTGGACAAATTGATCGTGTCATCCCTTAGTTTCAGGTCCTTTTGTTATATGACTAAATAAATGTCCAAATCAGCAGAAACATTGTATTGAAATAATAGCTCTGTAGGTGAAATGATACCTGGATACATTTAACATATTAGGTCATCTTTTTTATTACATGAAAGTATACAGTATTCATGATTTTATAACTTATGATGTCTTCAGGCTGAGTGGCTGTAACCTATCAGAGAGATGCTGTGAGGCGTTATCATCCGTCATCAGTGCCAACTCCTCCAGCCTGAGGGAATTGGACCTCAGTAACAACAATCTACAGGATTTGGGAGTCCAGCAACTCTCTGTTGGACTGGGGAGTCCACACTGTGTACTGGAGATCCTCAGGTCAGTATTCCTGAACCCTTTCAACCCATTTAAATCCTGGTGCATGTGCATATAAGCATGTGTAAAAGTTTTAAAACAAAGAACCAAAGTGATGACATTGTATTAGAAAGACCCCCCAGGAATCCGCGATTCTGCGATCGCGGATTTCTCGGTGACCCGCGGAATTCGCGGCCATTCATGGATGTTTCTACCATCTGCGGAATAACAGTCGCGAGTGCCGGCAGAGGGGCGGGAGTAGTTATTTTATTACATACATTCTCATTCCGTCACAACCACTCCATTTTAATTGGATTAACACAGTTTAAATCCTGATCAAAGGCCTGCCCCCAAGAAAAGCTCCTATCAAAGTATTTTTCTTACAGAATTACGTGCAACAATTGTAGTCCCGACTTCCTGGGAAAACTAAGGAACTTCTGCCAGTCAAGTGACTACTGGCCAATCATAGCGCGTCTTTTCCGGGATTTATCAATTCATCCATTTCCTGATGTTTCACGGCTAGGCAGCTCAGCTGTTCTTACAGGCTGCGTACGTAAAGATCCGTCCCCACCTGCCTCTGATTGGCCTACCAACGTCCCTTTGTGTGACGCACATGGAAGCGATGCACACAGATTCCCTTGGTCCCCTGATGCATATGCACCAGAGCCGAAGGAGACGTCTACCTTTATATATCTATGACTAGCACTAGTGAGCAGGAACGTAGATAAACTTGGGTAATGTAGGCACAGACGTTGGCTGCCATGTTTGTGCTTGTGTCCAAAGTGGCCACTGATACCCGAAACTGCATAGTATGACTTTAATGCACAGGCTGCAGGAGGCTCTTCTGAGGCTGCTGCCAGTGGCCAAAACCTTAAATACAGCTCTGTAGGTGAACTGATACCTGCCTGGATACTTTTAACATAATAATAAGCATATATTTCAAGAAAGTAAATGCATAGATTTTTTTTAACTTATGTGTCTTCAGGCTGAGTGGCTGTAACCTATCAGAGAGATGCTGTGAGGTGTTATCATCCGTCATCAGTGCCAACTCCTCCAGCCTGATGGAATTGGACCTCAGTAACAACAATCTACAGGATTTGGGAGTCCAGCAACTCTCTGTTGGACTGGGGAGTCCACACTGTTTACTGGAGATCCTCAGGTCAGTATTCCTGAACAGTTTCAACCAATTTAAATTCTGGAGCATTGCATAAGCATGTGTAAAAGTTTAAGGGTTAACAAAGATCCAAAGTGATGACAATGAATTTAATTATGACTAAATGACTAATGCACACCTCAACCAACTCAATACATTCTTTGGATTTTGCTTCTAATGTATGCTGTATGAGCAGCTGCTTCCTCCTTCTATCTCATATAATAAGATCCTCCCTATGAGGTTCTTCTTTAGCCCATGCAGGTATTTCTTTCTGTTATGATTTGACGGCTGCCATGACGATTTTAACCCCACAGTTAATCTGCTAACTGTAGCAGCTTAAGTGGCCACATATTAAGTAAAAGGCATCCCAGCCATTCAGCTACTACTTCCATTACTTCACTCATTTGACCTATTTGACCTGCTACCAAATGGATATTCAATTATATGTGTGTGTGTGTGTGTGTGTGTGTGTGTGTGTGTGTGTGTGTGTGTGTGTGTGTGTGTGTGTGTGCGCGCGTGTGTGTGTGTGTGTGTGTGTGTGTGTGTGTGTGTGTGTGTGTGTGTGTGTGTGTGTGTGTGTGTGTGTGTGTGTGTGCAATCTGAGTGTCTTCAGATCTCACAAAATACTTTGATAGGAGCTTTTCTTTGGGGCAGGCCTTTGGAGTGGGTGTGACTGAATGAGAATGCATGTAAAACAGTCAAATGGGATGAATGGGATATAATATGTCACTTCAAGGGCTAGTGTCTGAGTTGCTAAGTCGGGTGGGGAGCAACCCTCACATTGTTGTTGTTGATTGTGGGGTCGGGTTAGGGTTGATGATGTCATCAATATTACTTAGTTGTACTTGTACATAGTTCAATGTTGAAAATAGGTGGTTTTCCCCTTTAATTCTTGAGACAAATTGGCCCAACTGATTTTGTCATCCCTTAGTTTCACATAGCAGAGGTCCTTTTGTTATGACAAAAATATCCAAACCAGCATAAACATTGTATTGAAATAACCTGTGTGTGTGTGTGTGTGTGTGTGTGTGTGTGTGTGTGTGTGTGTGTGTGTGTGTGTGTGTGTGTGTGTGTGTGTGTGTGTGTGTGTGTGTGTGTGCTTGTGCATGTGCATGCGTGTGAGTGTAGGTTGTCCGGCTGTATGGTCTCAGAGGAAGGCTGTTCTTATCTGGCCACAGCTCTGAGATCAAACTCCCATCTCAAAGTACTGGACTTGGACTACAACCATCCAGGAGACGGATTGGAGCTCCTCTCTGCTCTACCACTGGAGACTCTGAGGTATGGACAGAACTGCTGCCACTCACTGTAAATGTGTTCTACTTGTTTTAGAGTAATGAAACAAGTAACACGGCCTAAGGTCGAGAAGTGACTCTCAGGTTGTGCAGCAATATCCCCCAACACACACACATGCACAAACAAACACACGCACAGTTCGGTTAAACCAGTGGTTCTCAACCTTTCAGGCCGTGACCCCTCAAATAATCATATTTTACTGGGGACCCCCCACCCTGACAAGCACTAAGAGTTGAGGCATTACATTCTGTATAACATGGTTCTATTGTGAAAATATCAGAACTAAATTGTCACTTTATAAATGTGCAGATACCCTCTATAGACTTAACTCTAAGGTCCTCTCCCACTGTGGCACGATACAATAACGATAACGGTAACGGTAAAACAATATTTCTCCATTGAAGTGGATGAGAGTGGATGTTAGCGTCCACAACACAACAATAATGCTGCATAATTGACCTGAACGCCGACATGTCGTTATCGGTATCATTATCGGGCACAGTGGGAAAGTGGCTTTATGAATGGAGTGTTTACTGTTGAGAGAGAAAACAATGTTGCACATTAAGATAATCATCTGGGGAACCCCACAATAACTTATGGACCCCCCTGGGGGTCTGGACCGACAGGTTGAGAACCACTGGGTTAAACTACTGAGCTGACCTGCCTTCAATGCTTTAGTGCCCCCATGTGGACAATGTATGTATTAGCGTGACTCATGGACGGACGGAAGAGCTGGACGTTTTCATAGCAACTGCAACCTGACGGTCACAATCATATGGTGATGCAATAGAATATTGTTTTACGGTAATTGTATCTATTATTGAATGGAATAAGTAGACCTTACGTTGTGTCTCCTCCACCCCCAGTGTTGACCATGGTGGTGAGTGCAGGCTGCTGAAGAAGTGTAAGTGTGAATTCTGTTTCATTCATTATATCAAAGTATCACGCATCCAGCTATGTAAATGAACAGTTAGTATACATAGCAGCATTGACATTCACTCATTCACATCCTTCTGTGAATGAAGATGATAATCACTATAAGTGTAATGTTCCCAAGAGCCCCTGTAAACGGGTAAGGTTGTAACATCATCATCATCATCATCATCATCATCATCATCATCATCAACTCTTTATTGACAGACACTAGGTCCAATAAGAAGACAAACAAAAACACAACATTAAAAACATCACACCAATAAAAAATAAGAGCAATCAGAACACTAAAATAAGGTACTATACAAGTGTTTCCAGATGCAAGAGTGGTATTTCACATTACTGAACTGGGGTTTAGTCAGCAGCATGATAATCAAATTATTAGACACATTCAGACAACAAATAAACTTGAACGTCAAATTTCTCAAAAGAGCATGAAAAGTGCACACTCCTACTTCACAAAACAATTGACTGGCACTCGACCATCTTGGTTTTCTGAGTAGAATCCTCATACAGTCATTGTAAGCAACCTGCAGCTTTTGGATGCTTGTCTGCTTATATTTTACCCACAAGGGGGCAGTATACAAAGGAGTGCAATAGGCTCTGAACAAGTTTATCTTAACATCATTAGAACAAAAGTAGAACTTCTTCCTAAGCATGTTGGCTTGTGCATAGAGCATACAACGCTGCCTATATATGTCATCATAACAGTTCAAATATCCATTCTGGAGTTGTGATTCGGCCTTCCATGGCCCATTTTGTACTTTTTACTCCACTACAATTATTAATCAGCTTGCAGATTTATTATTACAAAACAAACATTAATCACTTAAGCCCTATTTGATACTTTGGCTGTTTCAAAAGATCGGATCTACAAGCTCTTAATTGTAGATCTGCTACAGCGCGCGCACGTGTGTGTTCGTGTGTGCGTGCATGCATCTGTTTGTGTTTAATACGTTAGTAAGTTAAGTAAAAGTACCAATGACACAAAAGCCCACATTGAACATTTTATTGAGTAAAGAACAACATAAAAAAAATACAATTTTGAGGTATTTTTACTTTATTTGGATACTATAAATTTCCAATAATTTTACTTCTACTCCACTACATCTCAGAGGCAAATATTGTACCTTTACACCTTAAAATTATTTGAAAGCTTTTGTAACAAGTTACTACAGAAATAAATTATAATATTATAAAACATACATTAACCACTTTAGCCCTATTTTATACCTTGGCTGTTTGAAAATAGACAATCTCCAATCTGCGACGTGACGCGTCCTACTGCGAGATTGAGAGTACTTTTTTTGCGAGAATGAGAGTACTTTTACTTAAGTAAAATATGCGAGTACTTTTTCCACCAATTCGGGACTAACGTGTACGGTCCTTGCGAGAATGAGAGTACTTTTACTCAAGTAAAATATGTGAGTACCTTTTCCAGGACTGCCGGTCCTACTGTATATTCTCACATGCTCGCATGGACAGTGTGTGAGACCACACAGTCTACTGTCTGGACAGTCTGAGAGACCACACGGTATACTGTCTGGACAGTCTGCGAGACCACACAGTATACTGTCCGTGCGAGAGTCGCTTATCGATCAAAGCGACTCTTCAGCTGCTTTAGGTCATCACAGCTGGTCAAATGGGTATGGACTGTGGATATAGATATGGATGGACACTGGCTGGGCAGCAGAAGAGAGACGCCACGTGTCACTCGCGTTTGTGAAGGAACTCATAACTTTAATTCAGGTGGAAAACATTATGGGGTTATCTTTTGGGTGAGTTAATCCAATATCGTGTCATTGTTTGGTCCAGATGTAGAGAACACACATAAATCGAGAGGCAGGGGAAAACGGGAGGAGAGGAGGAAAAATAAATCATCCACAAGCACCGAGGAACAGGATTTTACCCCCCCAAATGAGCACCCATCTCTGGCAGGGACGGATCAAAGGGAAGATATGCCCTGTGCGACCAGATTGCATAGGCCCCGATTTTACAACTAGAACAACCCAAATACGACCAAACCACAAAAGAAAAGCCAATAGAAGAGAGATTACTCCGCAGTCGCTTCAAGTTCACTCCCATGTCCACATCCCACACAGACCACACACACATGCACACACACACGCACACACACGCAAGTCCAGCAGCAGTTTACTGTGGAACCATTATTACCATTTATTCTGTAAAGTAAGCTTGCAGCCTACATGAGTGACACCACACCAGTCATAATCATGAATGGAATACCCACTATCGGCGATGGGTGTGTTTGAGTGGTTACACAAAAACATAAAGTAATCATGTCTATTACCTATAAACCACTGGCTGCTATGCATGCCAATGAAGACCATGTTACTGACTGATACTTCATAATCTTAAGGTTTGGAGCGTCGGTTTTATCCGTAACACATTACTCCATAAAGGACACACTTCACAATTGGAGACCTCACAGTCCACGAAAAGAAGCAGCGCCGCAAAATGCCTACACTTCCCTACATTTTGGCACATGCCTACATTTTGATATGCACCACGTTGATAAATTAATGAGGGCCAATGTGCGCATACCTCAGCCAATGTTGAAACTTTGAATTAGAAAATAGACGATCTACAAGCTCACAATGTATTTATTTTACTATGGCGGCTCTACACACCATAGATTTGCATGGGGTTATTGGTTACAGGACAAAGAGAGAGAAAGGCTGGCTAACTCCATAGTGAACACAAACAGTTAGTTAAATAAAGCCATGTCGTTCTTACCTTAAGAAAATATCCAATTGTATATTGAGGTGCCCAGATGTCCTAAAGTGCTATTCCTTGGAGGCACACAACACAACGTGTCATCCAGCTTCTTTGAACAGCGCCGAAAACTTTAGTTCACGTATGGTAAATGTAAAAGCTATCCACATGTCCTATGGATGTCTGTAGTTAACCCTATAGCATATTTCACTGTGGAAACACATGTTTAATTTGTGTATTCAGATAAAGCCCGGTGCCATGTTTGTTTATCAGCGCGCTGTCAGAGAGAGGTTCAGACAGTCACTGTGATTGGTTGAGAAACCAGTAGTTCTATACCTCCCGCCCCCCATTCGCTGTGATTGGTTTAGAAGCCATGCTATGGGTGCTTCAAAGGGTAAAAACAGGCGAATTTCAGATTTTCTTCTCCTTAATCATATTGCGTGTTTATGCAATCATAAATAAAATAAAAAAAAACTATTAAATCCGAGTGCCCATATTGGCTCAGGGCCCTGTGCACAAGCACACATTGCACAAGCCAAGACCCGGCTCTGATCTCTGGGCTTGCTGGTCAACAGTGCCTCGCTAGAAGAGCCGGGTCGCCAAGAGACACGGCCCCCAGGCTATTACCCCAGGGCTCCACTGACGGCGTCGCGTTGCTCTGCGTCTTGACGGCGTCAACATTGACGTCCGACCGGCTCCATCGCAGCGCAGCGGCTGTGACTGTGAGGTATTCATTCTATGGCCAATATAGCCCATTTCCAAAACAACGTGAAAATCACTTTCAAACAGGAATAAAACTATTTGTGACATGAATCTGAACGTATAGCGCACACTATGTTCAGAGAGCAGCAATGCACCACTGACCACTTTGTCATGATTATAGCCTGTTGTACATAATTTTATCAAAGTAGACCGCTGTAATTACATACAAAAATATGCTAGGATTTTTGGGACATCTAGTCACCCTTGTGAATGGATAGCCAACAGCAGAAACGCACGTATAGCCTACATTTATAATATACAATGCATTTATTCATATTTTATACATGACTGGACGTTGTGGACGCCGTCAAAAAATTTAACTGGGGCGATTTTCGAGTTTGGACGCCGTCACCGGAGCGTCCGACGTTGACGTTACCGTCGGCAGTGGAGCACCCTTCATTGATTAAAACGGGAGCGTTCCCAGCGTTGGCGTTCCCAGCGTTGGCGTTGACGCGGCGCTCGACGCGCCCAGTGGAGCCGGGGGGTTACATAGACGCATGCTTCCAGGGGTGGAGCTATAGGCGAAGCAGCCAATGCAGTCGCATTAGGGTCCGGGGGGGGAATAATAATAATAAAAAAATAATATAAAAAAACTTTATTTTGAAATGCCTACCGGATTGAGAAGACACTCTATTGCCCCTCTTGACTGATTGCCCAATCACATCAGTTGCTTGAGGACAGCTATTTCCTGTTTACTTTTAGCGGTAGGCATGCTTCTCTCTGCCGTTGTGGGTGTACGAATACCCACACCGTCTGTTTAGCGTTTAAGGCTGTTATCGGTAGTTTTCTCTAGTTTTTGCTCTGAAACTAATATCTGATTTCTTTGGTGGGCCCGCCGCCCAATTAAAAAAGAAAAAGAGTTGTAGGCTACAGAAGCATGTAGGATATTGTTGATCAGTCCGTGACTCAGAGGAGGAGGATTAGGAACAGAATTTCCACTCAAAGGTAATTAATAGCATTTAGGGGTCTTCAACAGGGGGTCCTCCTCAGACAAAGTTACTACAGGGGGTCCTCAAAATCTTCCAATCTGCAAGCTTGTAAGCTTTTCGGCAAAGATGTTTGTTGTAGAGGGAAAAAGGACATGTTTATTAAGTATTGACGGTTCAAGTGGTTAAATATCTGAAACATGAATTGACATGGGGGGGGGGGGGGGGGGGGGGGCTGTGGTGAAAACCTTGCATTGGGGCCCGGCGGGGGGTCGCTACGCCAGTGCATGCTTCACTATAATGGATACGGAAAATACGTGCGGCGGATTCTTACAAAAAAATAATATGGTTGCATTGGCAAATATTTTCACAACAATTAAATTGGGACAAAGTAGAGGCCATTGTGCTACTCTCACTTTAAGTTGCTTGATTCAGTATTTAGATATCTGATATTGATTTCATCAGACACGCCCCCTTCCTATACAAACTCAATGTAACTTCAAACTCCATTTTAACCATTCATTGAAAACACCCATAATGTTTTTTTTCTTTTCTGGGGGCTCATACTACCCTCCTAATACGTGAGCTGGATGTGTTTTCATTAATTGTTTTGATTTATTTTAATAATACTTTTATTAAAACACGTCCAGCTCACGTACCCGGAGGGAAGTATGAGTCCCCAGAAAAAAGGACGGTGTTTTTGATGAATCTATCATGGTTAAAATGGAGTTTGAAGTGTCTGATAAAATCTAAATATTGAATCAAGCAACTTAAAAACTGTCCTGGGTGTTTCCAAAAGCCTGAGTAGATGTCATGATACAATTTAAGTGAAAGTACGTGAAATATCCCTTTAAGGCACAACAGTCAAACATACTCACATAATCAACAGCCTCTTTAACTCCTCACACATTTTCAAAAATAGCAGATCCACAAGCTTACAATGCAATGTGACACAATGTGAGCTTGTATATCACCTATTTTCAAATCGGACTTTGTCAAATGTCAAAAATAGCAGATCTACAAGCTCACAACTCATTGCATTGTAACATGTTGTGAGCTTGTGGATCTAATATTTTCAAAAATATTCATATTTTTGGAATAACAGTATGAAGCAGGCTTAATCGTAAATAATTGTAATGGAGTAAAAAGTACAATATTTGCTTCTGAGATGTAATGGAGTAAAAGTACAAATGATTGATAAATGGAAACACAGTAGGCATGTACAGTAAAAGTAACTCAAATTTTACTTAAAGGGCACTTCACCTCTGGACAACCCTATCTTATTTTATTGTTGTTTGGGACACGATCAACACAATCCTGAGTTATTTTTTGTGTTCAATCTGTGTTTTTAGATATTTTAGTATTTCAGCATGTACTAGTGATGCATTTTGCATCATCAGTGATGCGTTTTGCATCATATGATGCGATTGTGTTGATCGTGTCCCAAACAACAATAAAATAAGATAGGGTTGTCCCAGAGGTGAAGTTGCCCTTTAAGTACAGTACTATATTAAATGTACTTAGTTACTTAACACCACTGACCATTTCAGCCCTATACGTATACTGTAAAACAATATTGAAAATAGCAGATCTACAAGCTCACAGCACATTGCAATGCAAAGCATTGTGAGATCTGATACTTTCACTGTTTATTTAAAGGACAACTTTGTTTTTTTACGACAAGGGTTCATATTTTAGATTGTAATTAAAGAATATAAAAGATGAGAGTTAAAATGTTTTCATTTACTCCTTTCTATCTTTTTAGAGGTTTTAACAATTTGATTTCAGTGGCTGGGGGCATGCGTACGAGTGGATAAATATGTCTTTTTACACAGAATATGTCCATTCCCAAGATGCACCGCAATCTGTCATGGGCAGATGTGAATTCTGGGGTTACTGTAAATAGCAATAAAGAAATTGCATGCTTATTGTGTCTAAAAGTTATATTTAGCCACTTGTACACATGCCCCCATGTGTATGAATGCCCCCACATTTTAGTACGCTAAACGTGCTAAAACGATAGAACAAAGTAAATGAACACATTTTAACACTCACTTTTTCTTTTCTCTAATTACAATCTAACATTATGAACCCTTGTTGTAAAAAAACAAAGTTGTCCTTTAAATATGTTTTGTGAAAACAGAGCTACATCCCTACACAATAAAATCCTTAGTATTAATTTATACTCTACAATGTATTAATGTAACCAAATGGACCAGCAAGGGTTCATTTATACACTGTTAAATTAACAGGAAGGCCTTATTCAACATTATACTTGAGTAACAGTACAAAAGTATTGCATCAAAATATACTTACAGTACAAAAGTAAAAGTACTCATAATGAATGGCCTGGATTTAATTTATGTTTTTCTCTGTCAAATGTTTTAAAAATCATCAGATCTACAAGTTCACATGCGTCAAATGTGACACATAGTGAGCTTTTAAATCAATGTGTCACGATGCGACGTATGAGCTTGTAGATCTGCTTTGTCACTATTTTTGATTCGAAAATGTTGACACAATTGTAACAATGTTGATAAATGTTGATAATTTGCCCAAAATGATAGATTCAAATATAAAAAAATAAATACATTAGCCCCATTGATTCCGGATGGAGACCCAGATTTCATCCGGAATCAATGGGGTAAATTTACTACAATACATTTGTTGTCTTAGAATGAACACTGCCACACTCACACCCATTCACACACGCAGACATGCACAATTAGGAATGCGACAAATAAAAAATAAAAATCAACTCAAGTCTCCATGTCGTGAGTAATCAATAGAAAAATAAGGCCTTTTTGGGGGTGAACTACTCCTTTAAGTTCGGTTCAGGTCATTTTGACCCGTTTTACATTTTCATTTGAAAGGTAGAAGTTACATTTTTTTCCACCTGAAACTGAATGGCCTTAAAGATTCTTCTGTGATGAAGATGCAGAAAAAGGTGTCCACCCCGAACATAAGGTATCAGATCTACAAGCTCACACCGTACGTACTGCTTTGTGTGCTTGTCCAATAGCATCCAGCTGCAGACTCACAGACCACGTGAGAGTTGATATGTGAGCTCTCCTCTCCTCCTCTCTCCTCTCCTCTCCTTCCCTCTCCTCTCCTCTAACCCCCCCACCCCCCGACACACACACACACACACACACACACACACACACACACACATCACACACACACACACACACACACACACACACACACACACACACACACACACCACACACACATTCCTCCTCTCCTCTCCTCTCCTCTCCTCTCCTCTCCTCTCCTCTCCTCTCCCTCTCCTCTCCTCTCCTCCAGCCTCAGGTCTTAATGGGTTAATGTAGTAATGCACACACACACACACACACACACACACACACACACACACACACACACACACACACACATTTCCTTCTCTCCTCTCCTCTCCTCTCCTCCAGCCTCAGGTCTTAATGGGTTAATGTTAGTAATGCCCCCCCCCCCCCCCCCCCCCCCCCCCCCCCCCCCCCCCCCCCCCCCCCGCAACGGTGACAATAACACTGTAACTCTATAAACAATGGTTTGATGAGGTTTTAATTAGTTGTGATGTTTTTGTCATGTGTTTTCTCACAGATTCCTGTTCACTCTCACTGGATGTGAACACAGCGCACCACTTCCTCTCCCTGTCAGAGGAGAACAGAAAGGTGACTGGAACACTGGGTGACCAAGGTTACCCCTGATCATCCACAGAGATTCACCTCTTGGTGGCAGGTGTTGAGTAAAGAGAGTCTGTCTGAAGGTGGGAGGTCTACTGGGAAGTGGAATGGAGTGGAGTGGAGGTCTGTATAGCAGTCAGTTATAAAGACATCAACAGACACCGTGCTGAGTCATTGTTTGGACACAATAAGTCATGGTGTTTACAGTGCTCTCATGGAAGCTACACGTTCAGACACAACAATGTTAATACTGCAGTGTCAGGACGTTTGTCCCTACAGTGGAGGCAGAACGGGGGGTGTACCTGGATCACAGTGCAGGGACTCTGTCATTTTACAGTGTTACTGACACCATGACCCTCCATACAGTTCACACCACCTTCACACAACCTCTGTATGCAGGGATATATGTTGGTTATGGAGGTACAGCAGAGCTGTGTAAGATGTGGTAGAGAGAGAGAGAGAGAGAGAGAGAGAGAGAGAGAGAGAGAGAGGAGAGAGAGGGGGGGGGGGGGTGTACGGACGCCGGACGAACAAACGGATGAACGGAGAGAGGAGGGGGAGGGGGGGGGGGGGTGGCCGGCCGGCCGGAGGGAGGGACGGACGGACGGACGCGGACGGACAGACAGACAGACAGACAGACAGACAGACAGACAGACAGACAGACGAGAGGGAGGGAGGGAGAGAGAGGGGGGCACAGACAGACAGACAGACGGGGAGGTGAGACAGAGAGAGAGAGAGAGAGAGAGAGAGAGAGAGAGAGGGGTGGGTGGGGGGTGGACGGACGGACGAACAAAAGACGAACAAACGGATGAACGGAGAGGGAGAGGGGGGGAAGGGAGGGAGGGAGGGAGGGGGGGGGCGGCGGCCGGAGGGAGGGACAGACAGACGAGAGGGAGGGAGAGAGAGAGACAGACAGACAGACAGACAGACAGACAGAGAAAGAGAGAGAAGGGGGGGGGGGGACAGGTGCTGCAGTGCTGGTAGAAGTACTCGAGTGGACTTGAGTAAAAGTAGAAATACCACATGTAGAAATAACTGTTACCAGCGTTCTGAATTCTACTTGTTCAAAAGTATTAGTGTCAAAATATACTCAAGTAGCAAAAGTAAAAGTACTTGTTATGCAGAATGTATTTCATGTTATTAATTAAAAATACTATTGTTGATCATTCACCAGATATGCATGATTTTATGGTTTGGGCATTTGAAAATATCAGATCTACAAGCTCACAACACGGCACGATGTGACGCGTTGTGAGCTTGTAGATCTGTTATTTTTAAATGTCTTTCAAATTAATTTTTTTGAAAACACACTGCCATATGGACCAATGCTCTACGCCTGGTGAGCTTGTAGCTCTGATATTTTCACTATTTCTGAATAGTTTTGAATGTTTGTTAACACACGCCCATATATGGACCCATGTTCTACACCAGTGGTTCTCAAAGTGTGGTCCAGGGACCCTCAGGATCCCTTGAGGAGGTTCTAAATGGACCTTTAAATGTCTGGAACTCTGAGTGTCCAAATGGAACCAAATGGACCCTTACAGGTCTGTAACTCTGAGAGTGTACAAATGGTACCAAATGGACCCTTACAGGTCTGTAACTCAGAGTGTACAAATGGAACCAAATGGACCCTTACAGGCCTGTAACTCTGAGAGTGTACAAATGGAACCAAATGGACCCTTACGGGTTTGTAACTCTGAGAGTGTACTAATGGAACCAAATGGACCCTTAGTTACAGGTCCATTTGTACACTCTCAGAGTTACAGACCTGTAAGGGTCCATTTGGTTCCATTTGTACACTCTCAGAGTTACAGACCTGTAAGGGTCCATTTGGTTCCATGTGTACACTCTCAGAGTTACAGACCTGTAAGGGTCCATTTGGTTCCATTTGTACACTCAGAGTTATTGGGTTTCCTTGAAATTACAAAGATTGAGAACCACTGCTCATGTTGTGAGCTTGTAGATCTGCTATTTTCACTATTCCTGAATGTACAGTAACAGTGTGATAACTTGTCCTAAACCGAGACCAGGGTTCATGAGGTTAAAATCAGTGTAAATATTTGTACATCAACACCCTGATGAAGACAACTTGTCCAAAACGTTGATCATTAAAATCTTTTACATGGAACTACACTGAGTGTGTGTTGTTTTTATATGTTCTTACACACGTATGTATACGCACACTCACACACACACAATCAGGATTGATGAATCAGGATGAATATAATGATTATTTTTCAACTACTTTGGCTTCTATAGTTTAATAATCCTGGGGACATTTTTATACACAAAAAGCTAGGTTTTCTTGGATACAGAACAACACAAAGATCTGCATGTTACTGATAGACTGTAAAAAATATGGACCTTGTATCTCCAAGTTTCAAATGTGTACGTTTCTTTGCAAAGTAAAGCCCTGCTTCATCATACAAGGCTGTCGCACAACAGTAGTGAAAACAGCAGATCTACAAGCACACAACGCCTCGCACCGCGGCTATTTTAAATCATTTTTAAAATGATAAATACAGAACTGGCTTTCAAGCAGTTTCAAGGGGCACACTTGACCCTTCTCAGGGGCACACCAAAGGTCCCCAGGCACAGTGGTTGAGAAACACTGAGCTAAGGAACCAGAGGTGAGACGTTTGTGAATGAATCGAGTCTTTTGAACGCCTCTTTGAAATGACGATGGGATCCGGTTCACAGTAGTAAAAGTACAAAAGTATTGGTATCAAAATCAAAATGTACTTAAAGTACCAATAGTAGAAAGTACTCATTATGCAGAATGTCTCATTTCAAAGGTTTTCCAATGAATAAAATGTAGAAACATTTTTTGAAAATAGCAGATCTACAAGCAACAAGCTCACAATGTGTCACGTTGCGACGCATTGTGAGCTTGTAGATCGGCTATTTGTCCACATTGTATGACAGATGCGTGTATCTATTCTACGTCTAGCTTAAGGCAAGACCCAAATTCAGAGTGAACAGTTTTATCTCAAATCTTTGCTTCTGGGGGTCCCTGGAACAACATATTTTGAGATGGGGGTCCGTGGCCAAATACATGTCTTTTTGAGGGTCCTTGACTTCACAAAGTTTGATAACTGACTATCTATAGGTGGATTCTACAAATGTCTTCTAAATCAGAAGACCAAAAAAAAAATAGTTACAATATCAGTGGTTCTCAAACATGTCAAGGACCCCCAAAAGGTTATGTATTTGGCCGCGGACCCCCATCTCAAAATATGTTGTTCCGGGGGCCCCCAGAAGCAAAGATTTGAGTTAAAAATTTTCATTCTAAATGTGGGTCTTATCTATTCTGCATCTAGCTTAGGGCCTCAGACCAGGTCATTCTAAATGTGGGTCTTATCTATTCTGCATCTAGCTTAGGGCCTCAGACCAGGTCATTCTAAATGTGGGTCTTAACTATTCTGCATCTAGCTTAGGGCCTCAGACCAGGTCATTCTAAATGTGGGTCATATCTATTCTGCATCTAGCTTAGGGCCTCAGACCAGGTCATTCTAAATGTGGGTCTTATCTATTCTGCATCTAGCTTAGGGCCTCAGACCAGGTGGCGTCACTTTAAGATTTCACTGTAGTGGAGAGTTGACGCCCACTAACTTCCCATAAGGCCACAGTGAGAGCAGGAAGAGCCATTTGTTTGAAAGCTGCATGGCAGGTAAATGTTTATTTGAATGCAACTTTAGACACTGTTGAAGCAATGTTGTTGAAATATGTTGCAGTTAAATGGATTGGTTTACATTTGCTATTTAAAGCAATTGAATAATTGAAACGCTGCATTATTATTTAACTTTTATTGTTGAATTGAATGAGTTGTCTTTAGCCCTAGAATGTCTGTGATCATTCATATAGACTTTGTCAATATTCCTGTATCACAGCCATAGAACACCCATTGCGTGGCGGTTAGCAGCTAATCTGCGCGGCACTAAAGTGTTGCGCATTACTTGTGTACTCACCCAATAATTTATTCCTCAGCCTGGGAGAAAGATATTGTCCTGTAGTGTCATATCCCTTTGAAAGTTCTGGCTGAAAACGTATATTTAGTCAAATATCTTCACTTATCCACGAGCCAACACGGACGACTTTCCGACCGGGCGAGGGGCCCGGAATGACTGCTGGACTGAATATATCAAAACTTCCTTTGGGAAGCACAAACGTACGGGGCACACAATCACGCATCAGGTGGTGTGATTAATCACCCCACGTCAATCACAAGCACCTGTCAATTGTGTGCCCCATACGTTTGTGTCCCGAACCCCTAAAATACAATAGTTATAGTTAGTTATAACTAACACACAATATTGGGTAAGCAATGTTTGTTTTGCAGTTTGAAATCGGCAACTGTTTCCAAAATATGGAAAATTTAATTGTATGAATATCCTACCTGACCTGGCGGAGACCTGTGCGCCGAAGCGGCACTTTTTCTAGTTCATATATTCTTTTCCAGGTCAAAAATAAAATGTTCAAATTCAAAGACATTTTGAAAATGGCAGATCTACAAGCTCACAACGTGTCACATTGCAACACGTTGTGAGCTTATAATACCTCAATAAAAAGATAAATAAAAAGAGAAAAAAGTCTGCATGTCACAAAGTAATGTTTTGAACCCAGATGCAGACACAGAGGCAGAGGAGTTGCAGTTTAAATGTCAATTTATTCACAATACTGTTTGGAGTGGAGTGTAGCTGAATGCATGGGATCCGGTAGGCACAGACAATAGGCAGAGCTCAGCGGAGGTTGACGAGGGAGGCCAAGGAGGTTCCAGGGTTCAGGTGGTCACTGCAACAAAGGAGAGAAATGTAAGTACTTGGAATCACAAACTGAGAATATTAGCCCGGGTGGAACATGACTGACTGGAGCATTAGAGACTGTAAGACCTAGCCAATATGGACCCAGCAGAACTCCAGGAGATTGACGACGACCTGCTGGCAATTCACAGTTATTTAGATGCAGTTAAGAACACCACATGTGTTTTACAGCAGGAGACAGCTCTTAGGTCTGCCCTCAAAGAACTCTTTAATTTCATGAAGAGGAGACCAAACCTAGTCAGTCTGGTGGAGGAAACGGCAAGGCAACTGACCACCATGTTAAAGTCCTTGCTGTCCAGCAACCACCCTTTGCCTGCTGAGCCTGCTTCACAGCCTGTGTTCCAGCCTGTTGTGGCTTGTGAGCAGCCTTCTCCAGTGGTTCGGCTTGGGTTGGTGAGCCTGGAACCCACCTGTCCGGACCCTGTGCTCCCTCATCCTGTCGCTCTTGAGGTCACCCGGAGAAGACGTGGACGCTCCCATCGTCACCAGCGTGTCCAGGAGCCCTCACTGCCGCCCAGCACCTCCGAGGCCCCACCGCAGCAGCTCTCGTCTCAGGCCCCGCCGCTGCAGCTCTCGTCTGAGGCCCCGCCGCTGCAGCTCTCGTCTCAGGCCCCGCCGCTGCAGCTCTCGTCTGAGGCCCCGCCGCTGCAGCTCTCGTCTCAGGCCCCGCCACTGCAGCTCTCGTCTCAGGCCCCGCCGCTGCAGCTCTCGTCTGAGGCCCCGCCGCTGCAGCTCTCGTCCGAGGCCAAGCGCTGCAGCTCGCTTCCACGCCGCTGCAGCTCGCCTCCACGCCGCTGCAGCTCGCCTCCGAGGCCACACCGCTGCAGCTCGCCTTCACGCCGCTGCCGCTCGCCTCCGAGGCCCTGCCGCTGCAGCTCTTGTCTGAGGCCCCGCCGCTGCAGCTCGCCTCCGAACCGCTGCAGCTCGCCTGCGAGGCCACGCCGCTGCAGCTCGCCTCCACTGAGGCTACGCCGCCGCAGCCCGCCTCCACTGAGGCCATGGTCCAGCTCGCCTCCACGGAGCTTACTGCTCCACCTGAACCCTCTTCAGCCATTCCCAACCTGCCTGAACAGTCTCCAGAACCCTTGTCAACTTTCCCAGCTGACACCCCTTCTGACCATTCCGAACATTGTGACCCTCAGTTTCCCCAGACTGGTACCTTTCCCCGGCCCCCCCTGTTCAGTTTTGGAGCATCCTCTCCACTAACCAGTCTTTTGGCCACTCTACCTGTCTGCTTGTCCACCTGTCTCCCAGTTTGTATGTATGCATGTCTGTCTGCCAGTTTGCTTGTGCGTTTGTCTTCTCCTCAGTCCCCTCGGCCCCTGTTTAACCACCTGTTATGTCAGACTGCCTGCTTGTCTGCCTGTCTGTCTGTCTGTCAGTTAGTTTGTTTGTCTCTCAGTTTGTCTCACCTTGTCCCTGTCTGCTTGTCCTTGTGTTTGCCTGCATATCTGTCTGTGTGTCTGTCTGTCAGTTAGTTTGTTAGTTTGTGTATTGTGTTAGCTGTGTTTAGCTTTATGTCTTGCCCTGCCCAAAACTAGTCAAATGTGTTTGTCCTGACTTGTATTTGCCAGTCCAGTTTTTGGTGCTGAGCCCCTCCTTTCCAACCCCCCTCCACCCACCCTAGCTAAGTGTTCTGTAAAGTTTTTTATTTTATTTTATTGGTTCTTGCCAATAGTTAACAAATATGTCTTCAAAGAATGTTCTCCCTGCTAAGTGTTCTGACAATGTTTTTGGGATGTCTGGAATCCATCCCTTAAAGGGGGGGTACTGTCAGGAACCGTGTACTTTATTGTGTAGTATTGTTATTAGTGTTTCCTGTCTGCTGTAGTTGTTACCGTTTCCTGTCTTGTCTTACCAGTTAGTAATTGCAATTGTAGTTCACCTGTGTCTTGTTTCTGTTCCAGCCAATCGTGTGTTGATTGTTTCACCTGTGTGTAGTTACCCTGTGTCTACTTAAACCCTCCAGTCCCTTGTGTCCCTTGCTAGGTCTTAGATGTTGTTATGGGTGTTGTTATGTTCCAGTCCTGTTGTTATGTTCCATGTAGTTTGAAGAATAAATCATTATATATTTGACCTGCTCTGCTCCTGCCTGTGTGTTCTGCTACTGGGTCCTACAATCCTGCCTCTCACCGTGACACTGCACACCAATTTTGCTGTTCCCAGTATATGTTTTTTACTTTACCAAAGTAAAAACCATATACTGGGAACAGCAAAACTGGTGTGCAGACTTTTTTTCTCTTTTTATTGTTGATTACCTTTAGTCTAGCACCCAGCCAATATGGCTCTGGATGTGCATGGCCTTTATGGCTGTTTATCAGCTTATGTTTCCAGCTTATAATACCTCTCCTGTGTTATGTTGTCCTACTTCTGAATGACAGCTGAATTTCCTTCCCGGGATCAATAGAGGTTTATCTCATCTCATGTCACCTTAGTGTATCTTATCTTGACCTGGTAGAGGGGTTGCTGCTGGTTGCTGGTTCCTCCCACCAACCTGACAAAGGCGCACACAGAGAGTTTGGTGCGCTTGTGTTTGTGTGTTTTGTCGGCTAGCGACGCAATCCGGAGTGCCGATCCCGCACTAGTTCGGCTCTTTTTGTAGGCTAGCAACGCAATGCTTTGGTCCTTACCGTGAGCTTATTATTGAAGCCATAGGTGGTCCGAGTTGGCTCCATCTAGTGGTGGCACTAGATGAGTTAAACGTCTTGTGTTTTTTACACATCTCTTCTGTGAACTATGAGTGTCGTTATTTAATAACGAAACACTCAAGCTTGTCGAGCGGCTCGCTTGTGGGGTAAATGTGATGCTCGCCGCAACACAGCGTAAATGACAGGCAGCGGGCTGTGAGTGGACTCCCTCCATGGACTCTGACAGACCGTGACCAGAAGCAGTGTGAGTGGACTCCCTCCATGGACTCTGACAGACCAGAAGCAGTGTGAGTGGACTCCCTCCATGGACTCTGACAGACCAGAAGCAGTGTGAGTGGACTCCCTCCATGGACTCTGACAGACCAGAAGCAGTGTGAGTGGACTCCCTCCATGGACTCTGACAGACCGTGACCAGAAGCAGCCACCGCACGAGACACAGGATGTTTACGCTCACAGGATGTCCTGCTTGCCTCCCGCGAGTCCCGCCAGAGCTGGTTTTAATCGGGAAATCTCGCTCTTTCGACAACGCAACATTTCAACAACGGAGTGTCGGGAGGTGTTAGCGACTCTCCCCACTGAGGTTAGGGTTAGGGTTAGCGACTCACCCCACGGAGGTTAGGGTTAGAGACTCACCCCACGGAGGTTAGGGTTAGGGTAAGGGTTAGAGACTCACTCCACGGAGGTTAGGGTAAGGGTTAGAGACTCACTCCACGGAGGTTAGGGTAAGGGTTAGAGACTCACCCCACGGAGGTTAGGGTTAGAGACTCACCCCACGGAGGTTAGGGTTAGGGTAAAGGTTAGAGACTCACCCCACGGAGGTTAGGGTTAGGGTAAGGGTTAAGGTTGGGTGTGGAAAAGATGACATGTAGAAACAGTTAAGCGCTCCCGTCTTTAATATTTCCTGTGTTTTACTTTGTTCATTAGTGTTAAATTCAGTGTTTGTGTGACAGACCTTTATGGGGCATTTGGGAAATACAGAAACAAACTGCGTTTCGTATTGGTTCAATACGGAACGCAACATTTCATTCTCAAATACGGGACGAATCCTTATTTTACAGAACAGGTAGCAACCCTAGTCCCTGTTATAATGTCATACAGTCATCATGTCAAAGTGTGTGCATTTTTCATACATTATTCACTATTCTGTTGACCAAGACAATCTCTTTTTAAATGATGTATAATTCAAACCCAGTATATTTTGATATGAAACATTGTATGATATCTTCTGGCAGGGAAGCTGATTTGTCAGCAGGACAGTCATTATGAATGAGTGGAAATTGACATTGATTCAGTTTTATTGGATTTCTGTTTTTGCTCTTTCACTTGCAGTATGTTCACATGTATTTCTTCATTCATCCATTTATTCATCATTCATGAACATTATTGCTCTGAAAAAAAGTGCAGGGTCTTTTTATCTGTTATAATAACTGGTGTTTTTCATCTCTCTGAAACAGCTAAATGAAGAAAAGAAAAGCTGATGCAGTTTCTGCTGCCTTGTCCTCGTTTGTAAATTATTATTGTTGTGTCTTCGACAGACTGGTGCCTTGGACTTTAAAAAAAATATATATAAAATATTTTCTACCCATAAAACAAAGGAAAAACTTGTAAAAATGTGAACTTTATTATTGCTGAGCTAGGTGACTAGGTTGTGCAGAGAATGTTAGAGAGGCAGGGGCTGACATTTCTAAAAGGGCCTTTTGGTGGAAATATCGGAAATAGCAGACCTCAAAGCTCACAACGCGGTCGGCTATTTTGGGTACTTGATAACCACACTGAACCAACTATTGAATGCTGCTTTCAGGTATGGCATGGAAAGAGGGGACATTTGCATTTCTTTCACCGTAGTAAAAACTGCATTCATGGTCTGGAGAGGGCATTTTTTACAGACAGATAAAAAGGGCAGGGGCTCAAGCCCCCTTTGATGTCTATGTGTGCACGTGCCTGCCACTGTGTATAGCGGGCCTTAGAGTTAAAAGATGTCACCCAAGGACTTTGAAATAGTAATAAATACTTTTTCTTTCTTGTATCATCGTCCTTGATGACATTTTATTTCACAAGATGTCTTGTCACCTAGGGGGAGACCATGGGGCTGGCTGTTGTCTTCTCCACCTTGCTGACGACGGCTTAAGCAGGGTTTGAACCTCTCACCTTCTGCATGAAGGACATGTGCACTAACCACTACACCAACGTCATGCCCCGATCTTGAAACTGGGCACTCCAACCACGGACCCCCACGAGGGCCCCCGGTCTATAATTTTTTAGGGGCCCCCCCACCCTCCACCATATCCCCCCTCGCTCCCGACGTGCACTGTCCAGGTCGGATTTTAAGCCATGATGATCATCTGTGGGCCAAAAAAACACATGTCGACAACAGAGTAGGGGCCCGCACATTTGATTTGTAATTAATGTATACATTTAATTTGAGTAAATTGTCAATGACCATGCGGTCCAGTTACCCCAAGGGCCCCTGAGAGCCAAGGGCCCCTGGCAACGGCCCCACCGGCCCAATGGTTAATACAGCCCTGACTCCAACATTACTTCTGAGACTCCTACATTCAATCCCTCAAACCCTGCATTGGGTGCTTAAAGTTAAATATTTCAAAAGCTACAAAAGATTTAACGAGGGTGTTGTTGTTATTTATATATCAGGTCACACCTGTTGGTGGTGATGTCACCAAGAATGCTGCTCCCTCATTGGCTAAAGGCCCTGCCTTCAAACTATCGGCCAGTTTTGTGGAGAATAACCTTATTTCAAAGTTTAAATTTGTTTCTTGTTTTTTGGTCTTCCCAGTGTCTCTTCTCTTCCAGCCCTAAAAACCCCACGCATTAACTCTAAGGGTCGAAGACCAGCAAAGCATGTTATATATATATATTTTTTTTTTTTGAACCCTCACTGAAAACCCCAGGACAATGATCAAGTTGCCCCAGAAACTTCCAAAAAGAGATGTAATTTATGTTTCTTTGAAGTGAGTTACAGCCATGGATCTGGCTCACTTAAAAGTGTCGTCCAAAAGGCTGGCTCATTTGGCTCTTTTGTCTCATTGCATATTTAAATATTTCTAAGAAGCATTGAAACATGAATCCACAAAATGGCACCACATTCCTCAGTTGACAGTTGAGATCACAATTTTGTATTTACCCTTTTAATAAAACATGTGTGTGTAAATTAAGCTACCTTGACTAATGTTATTCATGCAACACCTAAAAAAATAACAAGCTAGCTTAGAATGTTATTATTTTTTTACCTGACTCATAAACATATATCTAATCTTTCAGTGAAAAGCGCACAAGAGAACAGATTAAGTATTAACCATGGTGGTGCAGACACATGACTCCATACATCCATACCTTCAAAGCCTGATGGAACCCTACAACCCCACCGTGCACTCAGATCAGCTGACACAGGGAGGCTGACTGAACCCTCACTGAAAACCCCAGGAGAAAGATCAAGTTGCCCCAGAAACTTTCCTAAAGGTAGCCTTACTCTTCAGGTTTGGCTGACAATTGAAGACTCACTTCTTTAGACTCCTCTTGAGCCTTTAGTGTGTAATGTAGCGCTGTTTGTCCTCATTCACCTTACTTGATCATATCATGATTAATTATGACCATCTTAATTGAAAAGCATCCCTGTCTACCTATGTTATCATATGTTGGAAGGCATCACAGTTAAAGCCCCACCCGTGCTCACTCCGGTGAGGTCCTGGAAGTGTTTTCCCCATTCAATTCATCCATAGACATTTCATAAAGTATTTATTTAAATGTCTTAAAAGCCTTTGACAAAGCCATCCTGGTTTGTGAGTAATCATGACAAGAAACACTATTTCTTGCATGCATGATTAATTAGGCAGTGTACAACTTGTACCCTTGTATTTTTTAAGCTTTCTAATTACTACATAAAACTTATACTAGAAGGTTTTTCTTTTCCCAAGTTTTATTTGGCTCTTGTAACGTAATATCTTAGTGAAAAGGACAGAATGGTTGACGACCACAGTGGAGCAGTGGTAAAGATACAAGTCTTGCACACGGAAGGTTCTGGGTTCAATACCATTAGTGAAATCAATCTCACTTTCACCTTGTTTCTTGATCTTTCCAGTGTCGCTTCCAGCCCCCAAAAAACCCATTCACTAATTTGAAGCCTTGCCTTTCATTTCAGTTGGAACCATGAGCAAAAGTGGTACTAAAATTGGTTTGAATTGGATTGACTCTACATGGTTCTCATCATGGTATCATGTTAATCTTCTCTGTATTGTTCCAATTGTAGCCCAAAGACCGCGTCCTGTTGCCAACAAAGGACATTTTAGTATTACATTTGAAATGCCTAGATATTTTACATTTATCTAGGCTTACAATGAGGAACACACAAGAGACCAAAAGAGGTGCAAATTACAGTTGATGCAATGGTAATAACATAGAGTTGGCAACTTTAAAGTCCTTGGTTCAAGGTTGTTGGTTCGATCCTGGTAAAGATTTTCTGTCAGTTTCATCTGGCTCTGTTACCCCTATCAAATCTTTTAGTGAAGAAGATGCAAGTGATTTACCCAATACATGGTGGAGCAGTGGTTAAGGTACAGGTCTCATGAACACAAGGTCCAGGGTTCAAAACCACCTGGTGTATTTTTCAAGTTTGAACCAGCATTACCACAAGCAGAACCATTTGTTGTTTATTTATTCTATCTTTCTTTATTTCCTCTTTTTATTTGGCTTTTTGATTTAGTGGATAATCAGGATGTTCTTGATTTGCAACCAGCAAGAACATTTCCCATGTTTTTCCTGGCTCTTGTAACTTCATCTTCTATCATAAATTGCTAAATTGGACAGAGCAGACATCAGATTCAACGGTCTAGTGGTTAAGATGCAGCTTTGTAGACAGGAGATTTGGGGTTCAAAACCAGTGTGGGATTTTCTCCGTATTTCGTCTTGTTTTTTTGTTTTAGCTTTATTTAAACTTAAAACAGCTTTAAGGTTCCAGTGGTGCAGTGGTAAGGTCCCTGACTGGCAACCTGAAGGGTCCTAGTTCAAATCCAGCAAAGAATCCTTTTTGCTTTTATCTTACTCTTACACCTTTTTCCATTCTTTTAGTGAAGATGTCCTAAGGAAGACAACTAGACCAAATCTTCATAGAGTAGAGGTTAAGGCCAAAGCCTCATGGCCAGGATCTCTCTGGTTCAAACCTTACATTAGTCAAGGATATTATTTAAAGTTTTACCCTGGTGGTTGAGTGCAATGGTAAAAAACATAGTTTGCAACTTCCTTGGTAAAACCCAGCATAGATATTCTCCACCTTTTAAATCACTCATGCACATCTTCTGATCTTTTAGTAAAAATGTGAAAGAGACACAATCAAAATGATAACCTTATTTGGAGGAGTGGTTATGACATGGGCATTGCTACCACAAGGTTGTTTGTTCAATCCTGGTAAATAATTTTCTGTCAGTTTTATCTGGCCCTGTTACCTTTGTTCTTTCAATCAAGAACATACAAATGAACTGATCAGGATTAGTCATGGTGGAGCAGTGGTTAAGGTACAGGTCTTAGAATCTGAATGGTTTCTAATCCGCTAGGGGTGTTTTTCAAGTTTGAACTGGCATTACCACAAGCAGATCCATTTGTTGTTTATTTATTCTATCTTTCTTTATTTCCTCTTTTTATTTGGCTTTTTGATGCAGTGGATAATCAGGATGTTCTTGATTTGAAACCAGCAAGAACATTTCCCATGTTTGAAGGTACAGGCTGAAAATGGTTTAAGAATAACAACCCATAACAAGGAAACATGGGTAAATCATGCAAAGAAACCCCGAAAGATGGTGAAAGTGCAAAGAAGTAACCCGAAAGATGGTAGAATGGAGAATCCCGAAAGATGGTGAAAGAGGAAGTGGCAAATCCCCGAAAGATGGTTAAAGACAGTAAACATCAGCACGTAACATGTCAGACACTAACGAGATTCCAAAAGTGACGGTCCAGGCTGGTGGAGGCGATAGATGGCAGAGAAGAAAAGCTGGCGGTCATGAAAGGAAGAAGAGAAAGGAGGCAGGGGAAAAGTAAACAAAATATTATTTTTTAATTTTTTTTAATTTGAAGCCCCTCCCTCTACCACCTGAGGGAGGCGGGCTATACTCCTCTTATGGACAAAAACTTGAAGCTGCTGACACCCAGATTCAAACCACCAACCTTCCACATACAAGGCCTGTGTGTTACCTCTGCACCACCAGGCCTTTCACACCTATCTGGTATTTTAGGTCATATTTGAAGTCGAAGCAAGAAACAGCAGACCAAGACATACAAATATTTAAATATTCGCATATTTATTAATGTGTTTTTTTTATTCATATACAAGTAATTTGATAAGTTACCAAAACTAGAAAGGTTATTTTCTAATCAAACTTGGGGTTTTACATTCATTTTGGTCTTTACATTACACTAATTACACTAATTAATGGCTATAAAGTTTCAGACGGTGTCATACTACCCCGAAACCTAAATGTTTAACTGAAAAAATATCACTCATGGCATGCAGCATCACATTAATGAACAATTTTAAGCTGAGCCACATAGTTATCAACGGCATTCACTTTTTAACTGATTTTAGACACCATTCTGCCTGTTTGACTTGAGGCTTACATAAAATAGATTCCAACCACATTGTCTTTGTTACAACATTAAAACCTTCATGTCATAATTTACTATGTTCAATACAACCATTAATATAGTAAAAAAAACTCATATCATACGACACAACATATCCTATGACAACATACTGTAATATAATACTGTCAAAAACATGAACCTAACTAACCCTATGTCATCCAAAAAACACGACAAGGTGGGTTTTGATTTCATGACATCTTTATTGCCTCAAATGCATATTAATAAACGTCTGTCAAAAGGAATTCCATTGTGTTTCTTTGTAGTGTGTGTGTGTGTGTGTGTGTGTGTGTGTGTGTGTGTGTGTGTGTGTGTGTGTGTGTGTGTGTGTGTGTGTGTGTGTGTGTGTGTGTGTGTGCGCGCGGTAGAGATGTTAGTGTATTCCCAGATTTCTATAAACTTACCTCATTGGCTGCCGAGGTGTCTGTTGGAAGGAGAGCAGACATACTTATTACAGGAAAACTAAATCAACAATACATTAATTTAGGGTGACCATATTCTGAAAACCCAAAAAGAGGACACTCTACCCGGCATATATATATATATATATATATATATATATATATATATATATATATATATATATATATATATATATATATATCCCCCCCAAAAATAAATAAATAAAAATAATTTCTATTACGTATAGGCTACTCCTAAATTTACAGCTCAATTGTGCCCTATACCACTAATAGCCTATTATTAGTTATGTATTTATTTTTGAGGGGGTACCAATTGGACCCTTTACAGATCTATAGGCTAGAGAGATCCACTCAGGGCCGTAGCGCGTCTAATCGGCGCTCTAGGCGAGCTCTCTCGAATGCGCCCCCCACTCCCGCGCGCACACGATTTTTGCGGGTTTTGCCGTGAATTTAGTCGGTTTTGGGCCGGTTTTGGGCTGGTTTGGGTCCACTCCCTCCATTTCGGCGCCCCCCCGGCGCCCCCTCTAGGATGGCGCTCTAGGCGACCGCCTATACCGCCTATAGCTTGTTGACTACGTCCCAAAATGACGATTCAGGTCACCCCATGATTATTTTATGAACTGACAGGTTGAGATGTCTCTTATATGATTTAACAGTCAGGACCTTTAAGTTATCACTGTCCATGTAAATAGAATGAACATCAGGAATGACAGAATTGAAAGATGGCGTAAGCTTGTAGATCGGCTATTTTCAAAAGGAGAATATATGAAGTACTGAACAGCTATTTTTCAAACTGTCATCCCTGAGTTTACTTGCAGATTGCAGAAGAACATATGGCCTATGCAATACTTTAGCCTTGAACTTTGTGACTTGTTGAACTTTGTGGCTTGTCGACACAGAGAAACTTAAGTATGCAGCCGTTTGTATGACTGAGGCGTACTGGATGGAAAACCCCATGTCAGCCATAAAACTAGGTAGAAGGCGAGGGGCGCTAGACCACAGTCTAAGTGACAGATGAACAATGAGCCGAGGGGCCCGACCACAATCTCAAAGCGACAGGCGACAGGCGAGGGGCCCCAACGACAATGTACGTGACCACGTACGCTTTTACGCCTCTTCATATCCATAAGTCAAGTAGGCTGTGGTATTGCGCTCGCATACTCCTCACCTCCATAGGTAAATAGGCCACGAGATAGCAACGGTTGCAAAAATTGCAGACAGCCATTGTGGTTAGACGCTTTTGGCGGGCCGCGCCATACGAGACAAACATTTGGCGGCTAATGGTGATATGTTTCCCGCCAAGATGATCTTGTGGGCGAGTGACCTAGTTGGACTCTTGGGCGAAGAGGTATAAATGGGTGGCGTTGCCAGCCTCTAGGGAGTCTTCTCTAGGGCTGCTTACTTGAAGCATTAAGTCCCTTATTCTCTGACCTTCACTCTATGAGGCTGGACCACCCGTTTGTTCCTTTCGGCTGAGACTCTTAGCTTCTTTTTTACTTAGATTCTTTTATACTTAGTTTTTGCTGAAATGCATAGTATAGAAAAGGCTCATAGCTACTATTATAATCTGCTTTGCTCAATATTCTAATATTGTGATGAATGGTTAGCATAGTTACTCCAATGTAACTTTTATAACTTTAATGTTTTAAACCTTGTAATCCATTTTTGATTTTTAAACTTTTTCATTTTTGAACTTTTACTTGTAAGCCCTTAAGGCCTTTTTCCTTTTTCGTTAAAGACAAAAAATAATATAACTTGATAAAATAAAAAGCGTGTAAAAGCCTTTTTTACCAACCCTTCCTCTCCAGTCCCTTTTCTTTCTATTCTCTGAGTTGACAACTATACAAGAATCAGAGGGTCTTCCTAAAGGTATCGCGTGTGGCCCCTGAGAGGTAAGCAAAGGAACCACACTACGGCTGTACATTTACTGATACACACACATCTCATATAGGTGGATATTTGCAATTGATGTTTTAGAAGTATGTCATGATCATTGACGTTGTGAATGCATTGGGAATCGTGCTTTGGTTTATTTCATTATACGTGTTGCTGAAAAGGATTAGGAGAATATATATTAACACTGCATATGGTGGAAGGAATTGAATACGCAATCTCTGGACTCCCACGCGGTAGGGTTGCATTCTGAGGGTGTTAACATATTACCTAAGATAATTCAGCTAAGGTTTACAGTCATTTTCCTACAGACATTAAGGGCTAACACTTTCACTGCCACGGCGTGATATGACGTTACATTTTTTAAACTGCCACGGGCGTGATATGACGTCACGTTTTTAAAACCCCTTCATCGCCACCGGCGTGATATCACGTTAAAATGTTTTTTTAGTTAGGGGTAACCGTTACTACATTTAAAAGATTATAATCAAATTTGGGGTCATTTATTGATTGCCGTCTGTCCAAGGAGATGTGTTCTGAGTTCCTTCCGCCATCCAGTGTATCTGTGTAGGGTACTCAATTGTTTTGGATCGACAGAAACTTTACATCTTTGCATTTATCTAGATTGAGAGAGTAGGACAGGTTAAGGTCGATAGACTTTGAGGAGCCCTCTCAACCTCTACCTTATCTTCAATAACAATCCTCTCACATTATTTCCTCCTAGCCCCTTTCATGAGTTATGGGACTAAGCTAGTGGGAGAGAGGAGTTATTGAGGGGTCTATCGGTGGTAACCAGGTTAGGTCTGAGCTTCAGTTGCTTTTCCCTGGAGGGCCCTCCAGGGCACTGGCCGGACTAGGTACGACCTGAAATTACCATAGGGAAACGATTTGCTGTCTCTTCTTTCCCTACCACAAGCGGCTGCAGTTCCATAGCATACACTTCTGTGGTGACGCTTGTTTTAAAAGGTCCCGGAGGAGGGCCGCCTGTCTTGCAGTTTACACACCTCTTTCAGGGGTCGTGACCTCAGGGGGTCGCGACCTTCTGTCAAGGTTTACATGGCGCCCAACGTGGGGCTGGTAGAGGCTAGCTTGGTCTGATGTTATAAAGAGTAGGATCTGCTTAGCCTTCTCCAGTTAAACTACAAAAACCCACTAAACTGAGAAAAAGTGTCTTTGCTCAAACCAGCGAAATCAAGCTGAGGTAGACGTTGAAAATTGCCAGGACAGGGCTGCACCCTACATTGATGTTGTCACATCGCCCGCGGAGAACCGACGGGGCCATTTTTGGAGCTCTCACGCTTGCAGCCCTCTCTTGGTCGACCCAACCAAACCGGTACCTGCAGACTGAGGCTATAATTGGACTCCCATAAAAACTTTGTAGCTCCTCTCAGTGGAGAGGATAGCGCCTTAGTAAAGAGGGAAGAAAAGCGGTCTGTTTTAAAAAGGGGTAAAAGCCTTCTAAGGGTATCAAAGCTTGGTTGGTTGGGCCGATAAGCTCACAGGCAAAGCTAAAGGAACTTGTTTTGTTTGTGTGTAGTGAAGATTAAACGTACTACCACCCTAGGTTGTCAGGTACCTAGGTTGTTGGAATAGGAAAAGTGATAGCCTCACCCTTCTTGTTCTAAAAACAGCGGCCCAAAAAATAGGTCGCTGGCCCGGAGACGTAGTACGACCCTGTGAATGATGTTCCACGGGTCTCTCCCGTCCCCCCACCAGCTGTATCCGATAGAGTAGCCTGGAACTAGGTGAAGTGGTAATCCTTTGCCGTTTATTGTATTTGTATTATTGCAAAACCCACCAACAAAGTGGGGTGCCTTTGCTGTTTACTATTGAAACTACTGTTCATGATTGAATTGCTGCTTATTATTGAATCGCTGTGTTTGGTTGAATTGTCATTCATTATCGAACTTGCTGTGTATTGTTGAATCGCTGTGTTTTGTTGAATTGCTGCGAAGTCCACCCACCCAAAGGAACAGGGTGGGATTCCTTCGCCGATTCTACCGTGTAACTGCAAGGCCGGCAGTAGCCTTCATATGTGCGGGGTATCAGACTACTGGTTGTAAATCCACCATACTGTTGATAGGGAAAGTCTGTATGCGTGGCGAACTAGCTCTTTGGTTGTAAACCCACCATACTGTTGATAGGGAAAGTTTGTATGCTGGTAGACCAGTACAACTGATTGTAAAGCCGCCATATGGCTGTTGGCTTTGTTGTTTAAATATATATAAAAATAAATAAATAAATAAATAAATAAATACATAAATAAATAAAAATAAAAGATAAATAAAATATATACTGCTGCACAACAAACGGCAGAGCCCGAGTAGTTTGAACCCAAGAAAGAGAACAGTTTTAGGTACCAAAGGAAGTATCCCTGTGAATATACTAGCCAGTAACAAGATAAATCAAATTAGAATAAAAATAAATAAATAGACGGATATATATACAGTAAGAAACGCATATACCAGAGAATAACTAAAAACTAAAAATAAGAAGTTATCATAAATAATGGCCGACGGCAACACAGTGAATACTACTGATGCGAATCGAATCAATTTTGGAGAGATGGAGAAGACCAGCCCTGCTAACCGATGAGATGGGAAATTGATATTCAAATAAGATTATTATTATTATTATTATTACTAACAACATTATTACTATTATACAGAGGTTGGCGAAGTAAACTTACTACGATTGTCCACAAGGCGCTGGCCGCCCTTGGACTTAGAAAACCACCTAAAGGAGGAATGATTTCCGAGACTCATAAACAACAAATAGAAAGCTTCCCAGAACCCGAGAGAATTGAAGACCTGGAACGATTCGTGGCAATATGCGAGCCTGTGAAAGCCCATGTTCCACTGTTTTGTGAACTTGCATTTCCTCTACTTAAGGCGGGGGCCTGGGATAGGAGGAGAGAACCCACTAGTCCTCAGCTAAAAGAAGAAGACAAGAGCAATTTTAGAATAATGAAAGATCATGTACTGACTAAAGCTCAATATTTGGAAGAACGAGTTATGAAGCTCCCCTTAGAAGCCCATTTAGAAGTAAGAGAGAATGGCGGAGGAATAGAGGCACGCAATTTGAACTCAAAACATCCCTGTATGTTCCTATCAAAGCATTGGTCACTAAAAGAGGCTAGATATACAAGGGGAGAAAAATACCTGTCCCTAGCATTAAGATGGCTTAGGGAGGGGATTGGGCACCCCGAACCTAGGCCATAACAGGCGGCGGCGGAATCGCAAGGTTCCGAGGGCACGATAAATCCTTAATATAGTGCTGGGGAGATTGACTGAAGGCCCCCGTGTCTAGTGAAGGGTGAGCACACCCTGCCGTGGTTCCGTCTAGTCGGCGTGGTTGTCGCACGGGATGTGAGGGCAACTACGTGGTACGTGGACGACAGTCCACACCAAGCAGAGGTGCGGGGAAGAAAACCTGTCACCTCTGTGAACAGGCGAGGCTGGTGAAAACGGTCAAAGTTTCGATTCCCATAGCCAAGTGGGGTCGGGATCAGACCGTCGGCTTCCTCCCTGGGTGACCGGTTATCACCACGGGGTCAGGGGTCGCTATCGACTGGGTCACCGGCCGGTCGGGTCACAGAAGGCAATAAGTCCATAGTACCTGATAAGGACTGATGGCCGCCGTGCTCGGCTCAATGTACAGTCAGGCCACAGTAAGCCAAAAGCGAATGCGTCAGTAGGCGAGCTGTGCTCCTGTGATCGGTGGACTTTGAAAAGAAGACACCGGGAAGCAGGAGGCTAGAGATCTCTACCCAGGGTAACCTGAGTGCAGGCCTCTTATGGAAAGGGGTCTAGCCCAGGGCTGCACCCTGAGAGGGGAGGCCCAAAAGACTCAAGTGTTATAAACTTAGAAGAGCGGCCGGAGATAAGAGTGTGATATTCTACTCCCCAGACATTTGCATGATAAAAGCCACCAAACAGACCATGGCAGATACAAATGCCATGATGCCCCAATGGGCAAAATGGAAATCAATGATTTGTGATCCCTTAGTTGAGTTCCGAACGAAAACCCAAGAAACTAATCGGACTGCGCAAGGATGCAGCCTTCCTGAAAAAATTTATCCCAAACCAGAAATCAAACTGTTCACAAAAGGTCTTCTCCTGGAGAAGGATAAGAAAGCCGTTTGGGCCTTCACAATTGAGAACAAGGAAAGGCATGTACTAGTGAAACGAAAAGGCCGCTGGCCTGGATCCGCACAGCAAGCAGAAGTGACTGCTATCTCGGAAGGACTTTCAGTTGCAGCAGAGAGAAATATCTCTAGTATCAAGGTAATAACTGAGAACAAGTATTGTCATGACGTTGGTGTACAACTATCAAGGAAGGGGAAGAAAAGAGAACTGTCTGACATAGATAAGAAATTGGCTCAAGTTATTCCGTGGGAGCGGATTGCAGAAAGATGTGAAACAATGCACGTAGAATGGGAACACATAAAAGATCCCAGAGTCCCTAAAACTAGGGACTCTGGCTACAATGGTAATGGAGAAGTTGATGCATTGGGCCAAGCCGGGCCTAAAATGGCTAAACTGTCCCTGACATTCCCGCCAGAATGGATGGGACCTGATGCACTAACCCAGGTACCCACCGATCAAGCCTATCGAGTGGTTGCCCAGGTACACGAAGGTCTAGGTCATACGGGATTTGAGAAAATTCACAGGTATCTGTTGGAGAATCAAATCCAAGTGTCTAACCTTAGAATGCACACAACACAGGTGAGGTCCAGGTGTCAACAATGTGCAATGGTCAACGAAAATGAGGGAGCTGCCCCAGTAGGTGACCCTCCCGGGGTTACGTTTAGCGTCGCCCTAACTGGGCCGCTTCCAAATAGGACGAGACTAGGAAATAGATATTTCCTCATAATAGCTGATCATGGCTCAATTTATAAACATGTGTATCCCTTACAGAGTGCCAACGGCAGGGTTGTAGCGAGCCATCTCAGTGACCATATGTGCAGGTGGCCAGAGACCAAAATTATACACCTACCCATCACTTTCAACAAAACACTGTTCAGAAATCGATGGGTGGAGGAGATATTCACTGGCTACACTGTGCAAAAGATATGGCTACTCCCTGACTCACCCACCATTAATATTGCAGAGAGGGCAGTCGCCACAGTAGAGTGGTGGATCTTTAAAAATGCCCTTAAGGACTGGGACGAACCCCTAAAATTGACCCAGTTAAATCTGTTCCTGAAAGAACCAAAGATAAGAAACCCAGCGAAAAAAGACCAAAACCAAACTGACGCCTGCCCCAATTCTCTCCCCAGGGGATCGAGTGTGGGTAACCAGGAGTAAAGTGCACCCTGAAAAGGGGAATTTGAAGACCCAGCTTGAAGGTGTAGACGAGGTTCTGAATCAGGAAGGTAACGTAGTTCACCTAAAATCATTTGGCCCAGTCCCCAGTCCACCCTAGACAGATTAGAAAGATTCTATAAAATGGAGGAACCTGTATACTGCAAGATAGAGGAAACAGTATACTGCAATATGGCGTCTCCTTACCCTGTAGCTCCCATTGCACATGTTGACCCTTGCGACCTCTACATACATACCTCCAAGGCCGTGTGGGTCCTTAGCTGCTCAGGGGACAAGATTTGGGTAGGCGAAAGCCTCAAGAACCTCTCCTGCGCCCAACAGGGCTCAATTTTGGATTGTTGGGAAAGAACTAACAAATTAATGTGGCGCCGTTACAGATTGGGCTGTTGCGCCAGGTGCGAGGCCCACGTCGGGAATTGCGTCTGGACAGGTCAGGCGGCCTTACGTCCCGAACTGCCAGCCCTGCCCCCCCTTGCTCAAAACCCTGGGAACTATGCCCGGGAGGGGGTGCCTGCCTGCCGACTGCTCTTCTGCAGCGAGTGCGTCACACGATTCAGTCTTAGGATGTTGCTGGCCAGACTTGACCATCCATTGGGGTTTAACCCTTAAGTGCTGTTCGGGTCATTTTGACCCGTTTTACATTTTCATTTGGAAAAAAAAGGTAGAAGTTTAAATTGTTTCCACCTGAAACTCACTGGCCTTAAAGATTCTTCTGAGATGAACATGTAAAAAAAATATTTTTGCACTACATCCATGCTACAACCCCCTCATATTTTTTGAACCTTAAGTGCTGTTCGGGTCATTTTGACCCGGAAGCACAGATGCACAGAAATACACAGTATTATGCCAAAACAGAGACACACAGTCACCCCCACTTGTCACCCCCACTTCTAACACCCCCCTTCCGAAGCCCCATTCCGAACCCCCCCCCTTTTCTGCACCCCCCCCTCCCCACACTTAACCCCTGATGCACAGAAATGCAAGGAATCATGTACAAACACAGATACACAATCACCCCCTAACCCCTTCCACCCCTCCAACCCCCCTCACCTCGCCCTTATCCCCTCCCCTCCAAACCCCCCAACCCAACCCCCCCCACCTCCCTCCCTCCCACCCCCCGCCACCCCCCCCCCCCCGCCACCCCAGATGCACAGAAATAAAAGAAAGCATGTATACTAACACAGACACACAGTCACACCTCGTTCCCCCCCTCCCCCCTCCTATCGCCCTCACCCCCCCACACCCTTCACCCCCTCTCCTCCTCACCCCTCCCCTCCTCACCCCCTCTCCTCACCCCTCCCCTCCTCACCCCTCACTTATCTGAAGTTTTCCTTGTGACTGTACTGTATCTTAGGGGAAATTTTACATTATTTTACATAAACATAAGGTGCTGTAAAGTAACACTGTATTTCAGGGGTGCTGTGGATGAAAATGTTGTTTACAGGGGTGCCCTGAGACCAAAGTGTTTGAAAACCTGTCCTAGTGTATACGTTCAAGTGTATATTCATATTATGTGACGTTCATGTGTGTTCACATGTGTGTTCAGCTCTATGTGAGAATGATGTCCTGTTGAACCACAAGTATTCAATTAATGGGCATGTTGTTCATAAAAATATTGTCTGATTTTCATTTTGTCCTATAAGCATGAGCAATATTGCCCAGTATTAAATGAAGTAGTTTTTTTACATGAATTTCAGCTAAATCATTAAAAACGCCTAGCTCTTTCAGTGTTTAATGTGATATAGCAAAGCAAGAATGCAAACATTTACCATATATATCATATGAATTGTTTGGTATTGAGTCAAAGTCAATGTATCATGATGATTTGTTAAGTTAAAATTTATATTAGTGTTGTTTTTTTTTAAACCAAATACCCCCCGGGTCAAAATGACCCGAACAGAACGAAGGTGTAGTGAATCTGAACAGAACTTAAGGGTTAAAGGCAAGTGTGAGTGCTCGGTCACTGTGGATCAGATACTCCCCTGCCCTGATGCTGTTAAGATAGGCCTGGCCTCGGGCCTGTCGTTACTGAGTGGAGGTGGTGACTTACACCCCCCTGAATCTGTGAAATTGGGATACAGGAAAAGGGGTAAAAATACTTCCAAATGGTTTAAACTCGGAGGAAAGCCGAAGCCAAAGACTTTCGGTATGTATACTTCCACACCTGACCTAACTCACACTTGCTCCCCACTACAGAAAATGATTACCGATCAGTTCCCCAGCAGCGGTCCGATATCCCTCCGCCCGAGCCGAGTGTTGGGTGTCAAGGGTGAGACCACTGTGGTGTTGCACCCAGATGCGGCACGCAAGAAACTTTTTCCCCTGGTGGACCACAAACGATCTCTGACCATTGAACTCCAAGACGTGTTGCTGCAAATGCTGGGTGGTTCGTTCGATAAGCGCGAGCTCAAGCTGACTGGCAGGCGTCCTAGGGGTAAGGAATTCGATTGGGTCACCGCATTCTCTTCCAGCCGGGGGGGAACGCACGAGTGTCAGGTGAACGAGGTTACTCTTCTTGCCTCCCTGACGGGTCCACAGGCTAGGCCCGGTGCCACCCTTAATCTGAATATCAAGCTTGCCCTACTGCGCGACCATCTCTCCAGGGTCGTGACGGCCTCGGTAAATGTGGAAGGGAGCCCCATTGAACCCCCACCTTCAAAGTTCGAGAAAAAAGGCAAGAAAAATAGGTGGAGGATCCTAGCCAAAGGGGGCTCGAGCATAAATGCTCAAACATAGCTATAGTACATTGGGGCCCTCCTCATCCTCCTCTTCTTTCCCTCTACAGGGGCGAAAGAGGGGAAGGATCAGGATGCCGGGCCGGTCTTCCCAGTGAGGATCCCGCTGGACAGACTTAATGAAGCCTATCTCTTCAAAATTCAGAGATCCATTTTTTCCGAATGATCCAAACACGGTGTATGCCTGATAATCTGTTTTGAAATATTGAAACTGTGTCTCGTTGGTTTGATGCAATTGTGTGTGTTCTGTCTGAATAGTAGGTGTGTTCCTGGGAGGAAGTCGGGGAGGGCTCATCACACTGTGTGCCTTGCTGCCCAGAGGGGGTGGGGCCTCTAACTGACGGAAGTGCCTGATATATACACGTGCCGTCTGAACCCGAGCCCTCACTCCTCACGAACCCCTCCTGGTGACACGTGGGGAGCTTGTAGTCTCTCGCAACGCCTCGCCTTCCCCCGAGTGGCATGTGTTCTATCCCTGGGGGAACGCAATTTCTCCAGAGAGGACATCTTAAGCACTTTATATTACCTCTACCTCACTAGCCCTTTGCGCGGGACAATAATTGTGATATAAACAAATTACATGGGAATGTTCCCGCTAATGCTTATATAGGAAGCTTTGTTTTATTTCTGACACTATTTTTTCGCAGGATCGCTATGCAGGATCGATCTGTTGAAGTAACAGCATTTCGAGACCTTGTGGACCGAGGCGTTTGGCGTTTTCCCGGGGTATACCTCCCTGTCGGAGAAGGGGTATCAAGGAGAGCCGCTCTGGCCACGGCGATAATTAGTGACGCGACTCTCCTCTGTCATTTTTTGCAGTTTCGGGGCGGGATTGAGCCTACTGATTTGGTTGTACGCCCTGCGTCTTACCCAGGGGAGGTTGCCCTCCTCACACTGAAGACTCGCGCGAATGGTTTGATAGACGTGTCGGTCCACATCACCTTTGAGTCACCTTAGAGTTGCCTCTCCTACGAGGTCGAGATTTGTCACCACGGGGACTGTGTGAACTCTGAGGTGCATTCAAATACTTTTTCTTGAAACTTGACTTATTTGTCCCGCTTTTCGAGGCTCTTGGCGTTTGTAATGGCGTGTTATATGGACCCTAGTAATGTCCCCGGCAACGTGAGCCGGGGGAACGATAACTACAGCACACCTTGGGGTTCTGTCTTGACAGACCCCCCAACGGGTGCGGCAATAAGCCAATTTGTGTCCTCCACGATTATGATGCTGTGGCTGACCCAGAGACAAGGCTACTCTCTAATTCGTGGAGCATTCCTGGGGCTCATGTACACGTGTCTGAACCTGTACAGGGGCTACCAGGGATTATGGAACCTCTCTGGGTGGATCCTGCCTATCTATTTGTCCAGTATGGACATCGGTAACAACGCTTTCACCTCGGTGACCACTGGGAGCAGTTTCATGGGTATAATTGGTTCCGGGGTGAAATTGTATTGTCTCGGAAAGTACCACCACCTCTCTGGCCCTTATTTGATCGGCGCTGCGTTATCTGATTGTGGCGTTATGGCTTTCGCATTGGTCCTGTTGTGGATCTTCCTGATTAGGGAGACAAGAACCAAGGCCAAGCGCACCCTCAGGGCCTTCGTGAGGTCCCTCACGGTTTTTACGTGCGGGATCATGTTGCTACGGGTATTCGAAGCCTTCTTTCCCTATTCGAGGCCAAGCTTCTACCTTGTTGGAGCTTTTATCTGGCTAACCGAAGGCAGACAGCGTTTTAGACGTGAGCAAAATGTAGTAGAAGGAATCGCAAAACCAAACATGTTCATGCTCCCCTGTTTGAATTGTCGGGCCGTGATCGGAAGGAATAAGATTTTCTATGGGATTTACTACTATTGTTATGTAATAATAATAGTAGTAAGCTTTTTCGCGTGCGCTGAGTGCCTATATTTTAATGCGACGCTTGCTTACTTACTGTTGAAGTCACGAACCAGTATGTGCTGTATTCACTTTTAATGGGGGGGTGGGGTTTTTGTTTCTTTTTGGGGTTCAACTTATTTTGTCCACATTACTTTCTGATGTCCGCATTTTATGCGGTAGTAGTCTTATTAACCTCCATTGTCTTGTATATACAAGAGTGGATAGACCATGGAGCGCTTGCCCCGCAGCCCAGCCAGGAGAGGGGGTGTTGGAGGACGCCCTCGGTTCGTGTATCCAGAACCAATGAGGGACTTCCCGTTGGGATACCGGGGTCCTTCCTCCAGCACCTGGGAACTGCTGGGTGAGATGAGCTTGCAGGTCCCTATCTACTACCATGGCCTCAGGACACGGGGCCATCCCATGGGGGGAGCCGCAGTGAGGTGGATGTCACCTGGGGCTGAGCAGGAGCGGGTGCCGCAGAGACCTGAGACTCCACTCCCTTGCCAGTGGCCTCGCATCACGGGGACACCAGCTCTTCTGCCTGTCCGGGGGATGCCCAGCCTGGAGGGTCCGCGACCTCGGTGTTCCGGCACGCTGAACTTCCGACACCTGGTCACCTGCGATGGCGTTCATGAGTCTGGGGGTCCGAGTGGAGTGGTGGGAGGGGGTCAAGGCCGACCCTCTTCGGAGGTCCCTACCGCCAACCCACCCGGACAGGATGGACCAGGAACCCCTGGGCCCGCTCCCGCATCGATTGGTTCTTCCCCTGCTCCGCCTGCGGGGGATCCCGCGCTCCTCTACCGAAACCCCAGCCCTCCTGCTTCACCTCGGCGCTCTCCGGCTGCACCTGTGTCGCCCCCATCTCCCTCCTTTTCGCCCACAACTCCCTCCCCCTCTCACGCGTCACCACCCTACTTTCCCTCGTCGCTCTCTTATTCTCCCTACACTCCCGAAGCCCCTGCTCCCGTACCGCCCCCGTCCCCTGCTCGTGTCCCGAGTCCTTTGCTGGCCTGCTCGAGTCCTTCTGGGAGGGGCCGCTCCCTGGCCCCGAACCCCCCCGACAGCCCAGGTGAAGGGGTGTCCTCATCCACTCACAGGCAGGCATCGACACAGTGTGAATTCCCAATCATTGACTTGACTCAGCCCCACTCTCCCTTCTCGGAATCTGCCAACGTGTCGGTAGGAGGGACACCTCCTGTCTCTCCTAGTCCCTCTGCCAACGTGTCGGTAGGAGGGACACCTCCCGTCTCCCCTAGTCCCTCTTCCCCCCCTAGATCCGTAACCCCGGATCCTTGTGGCTTGGAAGTTCGGAGTGAGAGAGAGTCTGAGGACGATGAGACCGAATCCCATGGCTCCACGGTCAGCAAGGGGGCCCGGTGGGATTGGGCATGGACGACATGTAGGGGGAGGTCGGAGATGCGTGAGTCCAAGTGGGGACCTGTGTTACGTATTGAGGTCCCTTTCGAGCAGATTGACCGTCCTTTTCCCCCAAATACGGACAGCATTTCAGGGATTCTATGTTCTATGGGTTCCAAGGGGAAGGAGAAAGCCAGTGACGCTGGTGATGACGATGGAGAAGGGTCTTCGGCGTCTTCCTCTCGTGCGCCGCCTCCTAAGCGCCCGCGCTATAACAATTATCAGCTGATCCTACATTCCCCACCTCTCCCGCGGCCTCAATCTCCCAATCGCCGGGCGAATGTTTCAAGCCCCGGTCCAAGGGAGTGTGCGGTGACAGACTATGTCTCGGTGGGTGGCGAGGGGGCCTCTACCATGGGTCCCCCTCGCCCCAGGATTGCGTTGGGACCACCGTTTCTCTTTATGGACAGAGACATGGAACCTCTCGACATGAACGGTATACCCTATCCGGGGCTGGACTGGGACGAGAGCTTAGAATTCTACGAGGTGGATCATGTACCCATTTCCCGGGGACAGCTGTATGACTTCTGTAGGGACGGACTCGTGGCCTTTGCGAGGCTGGGAAAAATGGACACCTCCCAGTATAAAGGGAACATCGCTGGTGGGGAACTCCTATGCGAACGTCGTAACATGGCAGCCAGCCTGCTGGCTGTCAGTGATCACGTGAGGGATGAGCTCCATGACCCTCGCAACCGCTGGGCTGGAAGAGTTCGGTGTGACTGTATGATGATGGAGGCCCGCTTACGGACATGGACAAAGGATGGGTGTGGGTGTCGTGCTGGCATCCGGACTGGGACATTGTTGTACGTGAGTTTATCGTTTGGGAAGATGATTCCCACGGGCCTAATTGGATAGGCCATGCCGTGGAGGGTGGGCCTGCCCACTAGACTTTCCGCGGATCGCGGACTTTCCCGTACGCGTGGACTCTAGTTTCCTGGATTAGGTGTGAAAAAAAAAAAAAAAAAAAAAAAAAAATGCTTTGTTGTATGTATAACTTTGTTGTTTGTTTAACTCTTTTCTTTTACAGGGGTGGGTATTTCTTTTAGGTACTGGTTCGTGACGGTTTTTCTGTGATTTTGACTATTAATGATGTTCCTTGGTGATGGTTAGCACACTCCCGGAGGTGGGCTATGTTTTTGATCCTTTGTACTTGTGTTGCCGTGGTAATTCCACGGTCCTGGGCATGACGTTAAACTGCTCACCGGTGGCGTGGTATGACCAAGGATGGTGATGCGGTTTCTTGCAGGGGTTATATTTGGGGTGAGTTCAGAGTGGCCTATTCCTCCGTGTTCTTTAAGGTTATGGGAACATTGTGGTGACCACTCGGGGTCGCTCGATAGAGGCATCCTGCCCTACTGAAGGTAGTCCGATTTCCCAAAAAGGGGGGGGGAATGTAGGCATCTTGAGCGATTGACCACAGAACCTCTTCTGTTTCTTAGGGGAGGAGGTCCTGTTGTCATTCGTTTTAGGCCTGTACTGACCACGGGCCCGCCTGATGGTTTGACTCTTGGGTACTGAAATTTAAATTGTATATGCGATCCCCGAAGACCCCGTCTTGGTCCTGCCACACGCCTGCGGGTGTGGCGTGTCCGTCCCGGGTGTGTCAAACTTCATTTTTGGATTTGCTACGTTTGGGTCGTGACATGCCACATGCGCGCCTGCCATGCCCCTCTATACGTGCGGATGCCGGATCCCATGAACATCTGTATAGGACGCTCCCTGTGTGGGGTATGGTAGGGGTGCCTTGAATCGCCAGAGGGGGTGTTGACTACGTCCCAAAATGACGATTCAGGTCACCCCATGATTATTTTATGAACTGACAGGTTGAGATGTCTCTTATATGATTTAACAGTCAGGACCTTTAAGTTATCACTGTCCATGTAAATAGAATGAACATCAGGAATGACAGAATTGAAAGATGGCGTAAGCTTGTAGATCGGCTATTTTCAAAAGGAGAATATATGAAGTACTGAACAGCTATTTTTCAAACTGTCATCCCTGAGTTTACTTGCAGATTGCAGAAGAACATATGGCCTATGCAATACTTTAGCCTTGAACTTTGTGACTTGTTGAACTTTGTGGCTTGTCGACACAGAGAAACTTAAGTATGCAGCCGTTTGTATGACTGAGGCGTACTGGATGGAAAACCCCATGTCAGCCATAAAACTAGGTAGAAGGCGAGGGGCGCTAGACCACAGTCTCAGTGACAGATGAACAATGAGCCGAGGGGCCCGACCACAATCTCAAAGCGACAGGCGACAGGCGAGGGGCCCCAACGACAATGTACGTGACCACGTACGCTTTTACGCCTCTTCATATCCATAAGTCAAGTAGGCTGTGGTATTGCGCTCGCATACTCCTCACCTCCATAGGTAAATAGGCCACGAGATAGCAACGGTTGCAAAAATTGCAGACAGCCATTGTGGTTAGACGCTTTTGGCGGGCCGCGCCATACGAGACAAACATTTGGCGGCTAATGGTGATATGTTTCCCGCCAAGATGATCTTGTGGGCGAGTGACCTAGTTGGACTCTTGGGCGAAGAGGTATAAATGGGTGGCGTTGCCAGCCTCTAGGGAGTCTTCTCTAGGGCTGCTTACTTGAAGCATTAAGTCCCTTATTCTCTGACCTTCACACTATGAGGCTGGACCACCCGTTTGTTCCTTTCGGCTGAGTCTCTTAGCTTCTTTTTTACTTAGATTCTTTTATACTTAGTTTTTGCTGAAATGCATAGTATAGAAAAGGCTCATAGCTACTATTATAATCTGCTTTGCTCAATATTCTAATATTGTGATGAATGGTTAGCATAGTTACTCCAATGTAACTTTTATAACTTTAATGTTTTAAACCTTGTAATCCATTTTTGATTTTTAAACTTTTTCATTTTTGAACTTTTACTTGTAAGCCCTTAAGGCCTTTTTCCTTTTTCGTTAAAGACAAAAAATAATATAACTTGATAAAATAAAAAGCGTGTAAAAGCCTTTTTTACCAACCCTTCCTCTCCAGTCCCTTTTCTTTCTATTCTCTGAGTTGACAACTATACAAGAATCAGAGGGTCTTCCTAAAGGTATCGCGTGTGGCCCCTGAGAGGTAAGCAAAGGAACCACACTACGGCTGTACATTTACTGATACACACACATCTCATATAGGTGGATATTTGCAATTGATGTTTTAGAAGTATGTCATGATCATTGACGTTGTGAATGCATTGGGAATCGTGCTTTGGTTTATTTCATTATACGTGTTGCTGAAAAGGATTAGGAGAATATATATTAACACTGCATAAGGTGGAAGGAATTGAATACGCAATCTCTGGACTCCCACGCGGTAGGGTTGCATTCTGAGGGTGTTAACATATTACCTAAGATAATTCAGCTAAGGTTTACAGTCATTTTCCTACAGACATTAAGGGCTAACACTTTCACTGCCACGGCGTGATATGACGTTACATTTTTTAAACTGCCACGGGCGTGATATGACGTCACGTTTTTAAAACCCCTTCATCGCCACCGGCGTGATATCACGTTAAAATGTTTTTTTAGTTAGGGGTAACCGTTACTACATTTAAAAGATTATAATCAAATTTGGGGTCATTTATTGATTGCCGTCTGTCCAAGGAGATGTGTTCTGAGTTCCTTCCGCCATCCAGTGTATCTGTGTAGGGTACTCAATTGTTTTGGATCGACAGAAACTTTACATCTTTGCATTTATCTAGATTGAGAGAGTAGGACAGGTTAAGGTCGATAGACTTTGAGGAGCCCTCTCAACCTCTACCTTATCTTCAATAACAATCCTCTCACATTATTTCCTCCTAGCCCCTTTCATGAGTTATGGGACTAAGCTAGTGGGAGAGAGGAGTTATTGAGGGGTCTATCGGTGGTAACCAGGTTAGGTCTGAGCTTCAGTTGCTTTTCCCTGGAGGGCCCTCCAGGGCACTGGCCGGACTAGGTACGACCTGAAATTACCATAGGGAAACGATTTGCTGTCTCTTCTTTCCCTACCACAAGCGGCTGCAGTTCCATAGCATACACTTCTGTGGTGACGCTTGTTTTAAAAGGTCCCGGAGGAGGGCCGCCTGTCTTGCAGTTTACACACCTCTTTCAGGGGTCGTGACCTCAGGGGGTCGCGACCTTCTGTCAAGGTTTACAAGCTAAAAACGGCCCTGCATCCACTGATTTAAAGTAGACTATGCCTTTTGACTCCTGTATGAACGTTCAGCTTTGTAACTAAATAAAAGAGAGGTAGTCCATTATTCAAACTGCCGTATCTTCTGCTTTACAAGGTTGTACAAAAGATTCTGTCAATTTAGTTAGCAGAAAGCTCTCACCTCGCACAGACTGTCTTGTATTGTAGGCTACTTTACAGTGTTGATATGGGCTTGAAGCAGAACCTTTATTTGGGTCAGTGACGTGACGCCCCAAAAAATGTGTTTTTAAAAAAACTTTAAATTGCAGGCATAAAAGTTATTTACTTTTGTTCTACTCACTCTCAACCTTATGGAAATACATTTTGTTTTTAGATATTTTATTGGAATCAGACTTTATTCAGCAGTTTGTTGTACTTGTGCCTAAAATCGTCATATGGTGTGACATGAAAATAATTGTTCATAAAATGAAAATGGAGTACATCTTTCTTAAGTTACTCACTTTATCAAAGTCCTTTATCATAACTAACCAGTGATCCACTATAGTTTTTTGAAAATTAATTATATCTGTATATTTTTTTCATAATCGACACTCTGTGTGAGGCCCATGTTCATGATCTTACAACATATTTTAAATGTATTCTGTCAAAACTTTCTCTAAAATTACATAAATATTTGTGACTCTTCCTGATAATATTCTCTATGTAATCCATAAACATTTTTTTGGTTTAATCATTAATAAAGGTATGATTTTTCACTATTTGGAATGTCACACCAAATGATTTAGTGTCACACCGTATGATTATATCTTCATGTGTCAAAGCAAACTGTGTTTTAACCTACCTATTAGTGAGTACTGAACTTTACTGATTGATTAAACAATTACCCAGGATAACATGGCCTTAATATTTCTGAACAGGATATTATTGTAGGGCTTTAACATGGGATAAGAAAGAATTGTAGTAGTAGATGGATGATGAGGATGTGCACAGGAATGCTACGCACACCTATGTCTTCTGCCGGCCCACGGCAGAAGGATCCTAAAGAGACAATAAGGCGCATAGCCACACTTGGAGCCAAGGCAACATTTTATTAACACCAATTAGTGGAAACAGAACTCAGCATTCAGGTAAATTGCTTTTTTTCCGAAGTCCCCTGAACTTGAACACAGCATTTTGTGTTGAACAAATGTAATTAGGAATCATGACATTACACCACATCTCCACTAGCTAAAGAGTGCTGGGTTGCGTAACTCCGAAAATAGCTGATCTACAAGCTCTCGCAGCACAACGTGTTGAGAGCTTGTAGATCAGCTATTTTCGCTAGTTTTGTCTCGGGTCCTACCTTAACACTGTCCACTGTCCAGTCCAGTGAGTGAAAGTACAAAAGTATTAGATCAGATTAGATTATACATTTAGACTGTATTGTACATCAGCCAGTCGTATTTGATGAGGGTAGCAAACCGGCTGCCTTGTTGTGGTTCTGCTATGCCACAGACAACCTCCTGCTCTTCGTAGAAAATGCAGTCTCGCCCCTTTGGCTCCTCTCTCCTTGCTGGGTCATTGTTTAGTTTCTCCCTGTACTTTCTCGTTCTCTCAGCACTTGTCATTTTCCAGCTGACAAAAGAAAATGGAATGTATAGTTTAAGACAAAGAGAAAATATTGTTTAGATTGAAACAATATGTTAAGGTTTCTGTGAAGGGGTTTCTGCTCTGTCTGATGAATTTGAAGTATCACTGAATGAAGCTAAATTACATTTTATGTAAAAATGTTTAAAACAAATGTTTAAATGTACAAAAGAAACATGGAACTTTGTTATTTATTGTTATATCTGTAGTTAAATACAGTATAAATCATATGGTGTGACAATCAAGTCATATGGCGTGACAAGCAGACATGTCACACCATTATGATTAAGTGTCACACCATATTACGTTTTCTGCATTTAGGTTTACCTTGAGGCTACTATGTACACATTAGCATGCTAGCTATAACAAAGCAACCTAGATCTACATGGAAATATGACCAAAACTTCAAATAACTTAAGCTTTTTTTAATGAAAAGGTGTCACACCAACAGACATCCAAAGTGGTGAGTTTGTCAAAGTTTCAACAAGATGGCATTTCATGAAAATGTTAAAATCATAACTCACCTCAGACACCTGTCTTGCAGTTGTGCTGGGAGTGCTGAATAGCCTTACAGAAGAAGGACCTCTCTAGCCAATAGGTGTCCAAATAATTGCCTGTTTAATTTGTCCAAACTAGTGTCACACCAAATGATTTTGGTTTGGGGGACAAAATGTTTTTGATCAGAAATGACTGAAAACATTATGCTTTGACTTTGAAAAGATATAGGCTCACAAATAGAATTTTTTTTTAGCCTAAATTCATTTTCAAATGATTTTTAGCAATTCTTTTTCTTAGTTTTATTCAAGTTCCCACTTTGAGATTGTTTCTCAAAGTGGGAACTTGAATAAAACTAAGAAAAAGAATTGCTCAGGTCAGGACAGTCACACCATATGAGTTTTGCCATGTTTGGTTGAAAATTCTGAAGAAATGAGGAATGAAATGTTTTAATCTTGAGTAAGTTCACATAACGCTTAATGTCCTGCACAATATTCAGAAGGTTTTTGACAAATATATTTTTTATTTATACATGTTTGACACCGAGGACAGCGAAAACGTTACGTCACGTCACCCACCCATTTGTAAATGGACAGAAGTAGGCTACCAGCTTTGCTGACAGAATGCTCTGCTTCTCATTGTTGGTCACTGGCACTTTTCGCGCATTTCATCAGTGAAACAGCAGCGCGAGCTGCTGCAGAGCTCTGCTCTGCCTCTGATCTGAATGAGACAGGCTGAGGGAGCGATCGCAGCGCAGGCAGAGAGTAGTATGAATAATACAGGTTCCGGGGTTTGGGGTGGAAATCCGCCTCTCACAGTGTGTTTCCAAACGAACCATTGAACGTGCATTGTAAATGCCCATGCTTTAACTGTCATATGCGCGAAACCCCGGACATTTGAAGGAATTTATAAAACCCCCCCGGACAGCCCGGACAGCCCTCTAAAAGAGGACATGTCCGGGCAAAAGAGGACGTATGGTCACCCTACATTAATTAATAACATTTCCAACTAACCATACAACTAAAAATAACATTAACATTGAGGGGGGAACATTCACAGACAATAGATGATCTACAAGCAGATCGTCTATTTAAGGCTAAGTGGTTTTGGTGCGGATGAGAAAGGGAGTAGACCTTATTTTTGAGCAGCAGATTATTGAGTATTGGTTAAATATCTAAAAATACACATTAATAGGGGTAGGGGGTTTAACCCATTTAGACAGGGAACACATTATTACTCATTATTTTGTGCTTTAACTATTGAAAAATAGCAGATATACAAGCTCAAAGCGCTGCACCGAGTGCATTTGTCCACGGACCCCCATCTCAGAGTATTTAGTTCAAGTTGACCCCCAGAAGCATAATTTCAGTTACACATGTTCGCTTAAAAAGACATATATTCAATGATTTGCCGTGCTGTGAGTTTGTAAATCTGCTATATTTCAATAGCTAAAGTATAAAATAATTAAGGCCCCTCCACCTTGGGCCCTGGTAACTCAGTCCCACTCCACCCCCCCCCCCCCCCCCCCCCTTGTGAGGCCCCTGAACATGAATCCAACACACACCAAAAACATTCATTTACACAAGACTGATGATAGAACTGTGATCAAGTCTGTGAAGCCATCTATGAAATCTATGACAACATTTAATCTGCAACTCATTTGTATTCACTACATGTAGTGGAGTGACTGCGTTTCACTCATCACTGAAACGCAGTCGCTGATTGGCCCAGTCATTTTCTGATTTCTCAAGTCCAGACTGATACTGTGGAGGAACATGGGAGTGAATCCACACTCCCATGGGGGGTCCCTGCTTCATCTCTCTATCAGTCTAAGGGGTACCTGCTTCATCTCTCTATCAGTCTAAGGCAGGGCTGGGGGTCCCTGCTTCATCTCTCTATCAGTCTAAGGCAGGGCTGGGGGTCCCTGCTTCATCTCTCTATCAGTCTAAGGCAGGGGTGGGAAATTATTTTTTCCATGGGGCCACATGAACAACAGAAAATATAGTGGAGGGCCAGGCCAAAAGGCAGTGTTCCCTGCAAGATGTGCTCCCCGCAAACTAAACACATGGCTTTACCTCCGACTTCAGTAAGTGAATACTTAGCAATCCAATTTGTGTTGATTCGCGACTTTAGACATTTTGATGGTTAGGTCGTCTTGACGCATGTGTGACCAGTCTGACCACCTGCGTGTTATTGAGACAACATCCAATGATCACGCACACATGCTGATGTACGCATCATTAACCCTACAAGGGCCGGTCAGAGTGCCCAGAGTGCCCAAAATGCCCAGGTCTGGTCTAAGGGGTCCCTGTTTCAGTTCTCTCTCAGCTAAGGGGTCCCTGGCCTGAAAACCGGTGAAGACCCCTGATGTAGTGGTTTTACAGGCAGGGTAGATTGGCCATTTTATCAAGTAATAAAATGAAGATGATTAAACATTGGATTTACTGTGTGGATGTGCAAGGTTTAAGTGCTGTGCATCTTTACACAAAGGAAGCAAGCAGGACTCCAATTCATCTCCTCCACCTCTCTGAGCATTTTTACCGGGTGCACGGTCGGGAAAGTAACTTTTACAAGAACATCTCTAAGAGAGAATACCAGCACTCACGGAACTGTCATTTAAGGCACTTTAATTTAAATCTACAAGTTGGCATGGCACGCCACAGAGCAAACAGCACAACGTACGTTTTCAGCGTCAAGCCTTCATCAGCGTTGTACGATGCAGTCACATTTTATAGTGTCTGCAGGGAAGACAACTTCCCACGTCTAGGAAGAAGTTCCTACAAATAGAAAAATAAAAGTCTGCACACCAATTTATGCTCCCAAAGAGTAAGTTTACTTGTGAAGTAAACTTACTCTTTGGGAGCATAAATTGGTGTGCAGACTTTTATTTTTCTATTTGTATATACACTGTCTTTTAGTTAGCAGTTCCTAACTTAATTAAGTGCTGTGCAGCCTATCCCAGTGGTTCCCACACTAAGAAATGGGCATTGTGAAAATAGCCGATCTACAAGCTCTGATATTTTCACAATATTTATCTGTGGAACCGAGTCAAACTAAATGTAATGTCTACAATTCCAAGAGCTTGTCAGGGTGGGGCAGTTCAAATAGGAATATTTATTTTGGGGGGTCCCCAGTTCAAATATGATTATTATGGGGGGGGGGGTCTCCAGTTCAAATAGGATTATTTTGGGGGGTCGTGGCCTGAATTGTTCAGGAACCCTTGGGCATTAGGCATGCTATGGCTGTGTCTGCATTGTGCTGCCGCTTGCTGCAGGTATGCAGTGTTTATTGTTTTAATTAACATTAAATATGAAAGATGTGATACACCAAAATAGTCTAAATACAGATAACCTTGTTCCCATGCCCTGAGCACCCTGCAGTGCAGTCATTTATCATGTCTCCAATAATGTAAGCATGTTCATGTTCTTGTGTTTGTCTCAGGTGCATTCAGCAACTTGTTTTAGAGTGTTGGTGTTGGTGTTATTCTTACCCTCTGGTCACCGCCCGTCTGCTATAGAAGGTGAAGGTCAGGATCCTGATCCACTCCTCAACAATGGATCCACACTGAAGGTCAAACACAAAGTTCACAGGTCACAAACTGATGCACACAGTGATATTTATAATCCATTCATTTCACTGTTGCTCTTTTACAACAGTAGAATAATGATCCTATAGCTATAGACAGTAATATTTATAATCCATTCATTTCAACAGTAGAATAATGATCCTATAGCTATAGACAGTAATATTTATAATCTATTCATTTCAACAGTAGAATAATGATCCTATAGCTATAGACAGTAATATTTATAATCTATTCATTTCAACAGTAGAATAATGATCCTATAGCTATAGACAGTAATATTTATAATCTATTCATTTCAACAGTAGAATAATGATCAGATCCTACAGCCACAGACAGAGCAACACCAGGGCCTGTGGGGTGCTGGAGAAGGTTATTATAGTTTAGTGCCCCCCTGTGGAATGTTGGGTGAAGAACATCCCTCCTCTGTACATGTCCTAGCCATCTCAGTCTGGCCTCTCTGGCTTCATCTCCAAAACATCTAACATGCTGTCCTTCTGATGAACTCATTCATCACAGCAATGGTTTCATCATCATCATCAACCAATAGTAAGGAGTACAATTCTCCTATAGATCTGTCACAGTGTAAACAGAGAAAAGCAGCAGTGAATCACTCTGCTCTCTTTTCTAAATGATTCTAACATGAAGGACACATCCAGTCCAGAGGGGGAGAAAAGTCCTAGAAGTTTACTTCACAAACTACATGTATTTTTGTCCTGAATGCTGTGAAAATAGCCTACAAGCTCATCACTGCATGGCGTTGTGAGCTTGTAGATCTTATATTTTCACAACATTTATCTGTGGAACAGAGTCAATCTAAGGGGGCGTTCTCACCCAAAGTCCGCTTAGAAGGTCCGGATCAGGGACCAAATGTTTACATTGTTGCATTTTGAATTTGGTCCGGTTAGCGTTCACACGGGACTTTTGTTAAAAGAACCAAATATGTAAACAACTGACACGTGGTCATACAGGCTGCTGTTTGACAGAATAGGCTATTCCTATGGAAAATTACTTCACTGCCTATTCCAATTAATTTTGTATTATTAATCACAGCCGCTTCCTATATCTCTTTTTTTAAAAGAAGTGAAACTCACGCATTTCAGGCAGTAATTAGCGATGGATGGGTGGAGGAATCTCTCTCTCTTTCTTTCTTTCTCTCTCTCTCTCTCTCTCTCTCTCTCTCTCTCTCTCTCTCTCTCTCTCTCTCTCTCTCTCAAAACATGCCTGTATAAAGCCTTCTCCTTGATTAATTTAACAATAAATAGCGCAAGAACGCGTGAATAATAAGCATCCCTGTTTCCACATCAAATCTCTCTCTGTCTTTTTCTTTCTTTACAAGCAAGTGAAGCAACGGGTCCATAATGATATTTCCTATCCTTATCAGGTTGGAAATGTGAAGCTAAATGAATAAATAACCTAAATAAAAACAATAAAATAATGTAGGCCTATAATCCCAAATGTCGAATCTATAGGCGTGTGAGCCATAACTTTATATGCGGTGGCGCATGCTGATTGATTGATTGATTGAAGGCTTTATTAGAAGTTTGCATAGGAAAATGTACAGATTCATGACGGTACAGTTCACTGGTACAAGGTCTACTAAAAGGAGATCCATGAAAAGACTAAGCTTATTTCAACAGGAAACCATTTAAGTATCTCATATAACATTGAATGACAGACAAATAGAACACAGTACTATGCAGTAGATATGTAAAGAAAAGGGGAAAAAAAAGAAAACAGTAAGTCTAAACAAACAAACAGTAAGTATATACAAGGAAGGGGCAGGGAGGGTAGGGTTGGGCTAGGTTTAAGGTTTATGCTTAAAATAACATATTAATCTAACGGGATGCTAGCTTGCATATCTGTTCTTTTTAACCACATGATTCATTTAGCCATGAAATCGGACACTCGGACAGTGTTGTAAGCTTTTAAATCCGTTATTTTTGTGCACCGCACCCGATGACATGGTCTGCCGTCCCAGCAACAACGTGAAGAGTTTGACTCGTGCACGCCTGTCCTCAGGGAACAGCGAGAGAGCGAAAAGAGAGCGAAAATCCTAATGCCTCGAAAGAAAAGCCAAGTTTGACTTTATTCTGTGTTGTGGTCGTTTGGATGGAGGTTGTGCGCACCCGCCGCGCCGCCTCCTCCTCCTGTGTTATACACAAGATGGTGACCTTACTTTTATTTGTGACTGTATTTGTGTCAAAACAAACAATGATCACCGTGTTCGGAGAGCGACCCCTGGAGTCACTGCACACGATGGGTCACCAGTTTTGTAGCTAACAAGACACTGCAGCGCCTGCTCACAGGGAGAGGAGATGATACAATTATTAACGTGTAGCCTACTGCAGGTCATGAAGACATATCAGCGGTCGGGTCATATCAATAATGATTCCCGTAAGAAATTCATGCTTTTAGAACTAATTATTAATCCAGCTTCACAACTGCAATTAACAAATATTGATGAGTGTAGTCTCTTGTAGCCGAAGTTACAATTGCTTCACGAGTAGTCGTTTATTATTTTTTCCATATTGTTTTTCAATGAACAACACACAATGCAGAATGTAGTAGGCTGATCAGACATAAGTTTGGTCCTCAATAAAGTCCGGCTCCGTTCACACCAGCAGAGGACCGGACCATGGTCCGTTTGGAAGGGGACCGAGTCCTGCCTTTTCAAGAGGACCATGGTCCGGACCAAACAAAGGGACCATGGTCCCTTTGCACGTTCACACCAGCGGACCAAAGGAGAAAGAGGACCATGGTCCCTTTTAAGCGGACCAAATAACCCTGGTGTGAACGCCCCCTAAAAGTCAACTGATCTTAATGTCCCAATCTGTCCCATACTCATCACAGTATCAGCAGACGTTAGTGCAAGGTGGTGAAATTCATCACCATGCTTTTCTGTGACCGATCTGATTTGGATACAGCTTTTTTTTTTTTTTTATTATAAGGATCTCACCAATTAATTATATATTCAGTTGAGATTCAGCTTACGTTTTTGAATGACAAGCTCATTACATTTTATAGGTCAGTTTTTCCTCTCAAGAAAGAAGTTAAGTTAAATTAAATTATCTTTTCTCAAATTCAATTTGATCCCAAGTAATCTTTTCTACACGTATTCTAATTGTTTTTGTCTTTATTCACTGCTTTTTTCTGTTAATATCTTTGCTGATATCAATTTCAAGTATGTATACTATAAACAGAGGTCGAAGCACCCTGGTGGTAGTAGTAGTAAATCAACATCATGTAAGTGTTGGTTGTG
>NW_027664856.1:0-31818 GCF_963921795.1 Nannobrachium achirus
AGGAAGTTGGCATTCCTGGAAGTAACCCTGAAATTTTACCACTTCCCTAGACTAATTTTGGGACGTGGAGTTGAATGGTACCAGTCTAATGTATGTACAACAACCGGAAGTGCCTCAAATAGCCACTTCCTGGTGTGTTTCAGGCAGTTCCCGGAAGTAATCCTGGAATTCAACCACTCCTCTAGACTAAATTTGGGACGCAGAGTTGAATGGTACCAGTTTTATGTCTGTACAACAACCGGAAGTGCCTCAAATAGCCACTTCCTGGTGTGTTTCAGGCAGTTCCAGGTCAGTAGGTGTTCCGATATATTTTTTATCCAAAAGTACACGTAATTTTAGCCCTAAGATCGAAATTAGTAAGGGTAATATCCTATTGTGATTTTATAGTAATTAAAAGCATGCTAACCCTAGCGTCGCGCAGCGAATGTCGAAACGAAACGAAACACATATCAAAACGTGCGTCTCAGTGTGCTCTAAAACATACTAAAAGAACAGCCCATGAGATCCATTTGTTCGTGAATAAAAGCCAACCCTAGTTAGCCTAGGGTTAGCCTTTTAGCCTTAATAACTCAGAGACGATAAGATATCAGAACTCGGTTCTGAGATATGTTGTAGTGCTCTCCGAGACGAACATTTTGATACCTCATATGTCCCTCAACGACCTTCTCTTCCCTGGGATTTCAGATTTCACAAGGCTCATAGAGTGTATACCCCTTAGAGCCTGTTGGCCAGCAAATCAAAGTTACCAATCAACTCACAGGAGTGTTTGTGTGCGAGGAGAGTTATATAGGCTTGTTCGTCTCTTCGATACGAACACGCTGATGCGTCTATCATTTCTGTACGAGGTTCCTGTGCGGAGTAAAACGTACCCCTAGTTGGAATTAGGGTTAGCCCCCTAGGGGTCGCTCAGAAATGATACACACCTCAACGCGTCCGTCTCGGTGAGCAGATCAAGAATCTGTTGACCTTTTGTCTTTACGACCCCTAGAACCCGAGCTAGCCCTTCTAGAAGTGTTAGAAATGGACCGAAATATTTTCAAACAACGGGACCAGCACCAACGGACTTGACGTCAAAAAGTAAGTCGGAATAAGTGTTTTTTGTAAAAAAAAATGTTAAATTATGTTCGTGGTGCGCGTATTTCGTGTCTTTTTCGCAAAGGGGAGGGGTTAAATTTGTCGGAGAGACCCGAAACCAATTCCATTGGATCGGGCATTCTTCAAATATGAAATGTACACCCTGCTCAAAACAGAATGTTTTTATCTTATTTTTTTATTGATTTTAAGGTCCAAACTCCCAGGGCGAGTGGTTTGGCGCAGTTTTAAAGAGTTTAAAGTGTCAGGGAGACACGAAACCAATTCCATCGGATCGGGCTTCCTTAAACGAAGAAATTGATGTGCTGCTTGAAACAAACGGATTTTTTTTGAATATCTTATTGATTTTAAGGACAGAAGGCCGCTTTTGAAGCCTTAATTGACCTTTTGCTTGACCTTTCGAGTTAGGAGTGTCTTTGAGACACGAGACCAGGTTCGTTGGATTCAGCGTGAAAAGGCGAGTCAGAAAAGTATAATTTGCACCGAATTTTGATATTTTAGTTTACAGCCCTAGTGCAGCCCTTGTGAAATCTTCTAAGTCCAGACCTTAGGGACCCAAAAAAGTGTCACTACAAATCATTACCATTCGACTCCAAATCATCTGAAACATGCTCCTAACTGGTTTTTGGGAGTCACTTTTTGGAAAAGTCAGTCAATTAGGCCTGGAAATCGTAAAAAAAAAAAGTATAGCGCCACCGTGTGGACACAGCGCTGGCTCTTTGGGAAAACTAAAGTATGTCCTGGACAGCAAAGAGCCTATAGTTATCGCCAAACCTTGAATGGATGCTGTTTGACTTTCCGATGCAGATTTAAAGGCAGTTGAAGTTGAAAAAGGCAGTTTTTTGCGTTTTTAACAGCCTTTTGAGCACTTTTTCAGGTTTCTCCTCACTCTTCGGAACATAAGTCCGGACAGGAAAGGTTTCCAGCCCCTAGACAGGGTTGTCTGTAAGGTTCAACTTCTTGTGCATCCGTTCCATACCTCTATTTTCCGTCCGAGCCCCACAGTGTCCCACCAGGGGGCGCTGTATATATATTTTTGGGTTAGGGTTAGGGTTAGGGTTAGGGTTAGGGTTAGGGTTCGGGTTAGGGTTAGGGTTAGGGTTAGGGTTAGGGTTAGGGTTAGGGTTAGGGTTAGGGTTCGGGTTCGGGTTAGGGTTAGGGTTAGGGTTAGGGTTAGGGTTAGGGTTAGGGTTAGGGTTAGGGTTAGGGTTAGGGTTAGGGTTTGGGTTAGGGTTAGGGTTAGGGTTAGGGTTAGGGTTAGGGTTAGGGTTAGGGTTAGGGTTAGGGTTAGGGTTAGGTAATAGAGGTTCGTATGACAATGAGGAAGTTCCTCTTTTGTGAACCGTAAGGCCTTAAAAGAGGTACCATATGTCAAATGAAAGGTCTTGAGGAGCTATGAATATAGGACTTGGTTTTGAGTGGCTCCGCCCCTTCCTGTGGACGCCACGCCCCTTTTTGTGGGTTCCTTAAATCCCCTTTGAAACCCATGTTAAAAAAAAAGTGCTCCAAACGTTCTGAAACTTTGCCTACCCCCACTAAGTCACCCATTGCGAACAAATACTCTGCTCTCGGTTTTTCAAAAAAACGCTCGCTAGGGGGCGCAATAGCGAAAAAAAACTTTATTTCCGGCTTACTGGCCTGAAGGTGGCGCACAATGTCAAATCTGATGTGACCTACCCCCACTAAGTCGACCCTTCCGCATCTTCTGGTACCAAGTTTTTCCGGATCCGCCCACCGGAAGTGGTATTTCCTCATATGAGGAGATGAGGAAGTCGGCCAAATCTCCTAAGTCCAGACCTTGGGGACCCAAAAAAATGTTATTACATAGCATTACCATTCGACTCCAAATCATCTGAAACGTGCTCCTAACTGGTTTTTGGGAGTCACTTTTTGGAAAAGTCAAGGTCTGGACTTGGGTTTTTTTTTTTTTTTAGGTTTATTTTATTATTATTATTTTTTTTTAGGTTTGGTTTCTTTTTCTTTTTTTTTTTCTTTTTTTTTTTATTTTATTTTTTTTCTTTTTTTTTTTTTTTTAAATTTTTTCTTTCAATTTTTTTTTTTTTTAATCCAACTCCCCCTAAATCAGGTGCACTGAGTCTGAATAAACAGGTTTTATTTCAATAGAGTAAAAGGAAGTGCCTCAAATAGCCACTTCCTGGTGTGTTTCAGGCAGTTCCCGGAAGTAACGCTGGAATTTTACCACTCCCCTAGACTAATTCTAGGACGCAGAGTTGAATGGTACCAGTTTTATGTCTGTACAACAACTGGAAGTGCCTCAAATAACCACTTCCTGGTGTGTTTTAGGCAGTTCCAGGTCAGTAGGTGTTCCGATATATTTTTTTCTCAAAACTACACATAATTTTAAGCCTCAGGTCGACACTTTGTAAACCAAAAAACAGGAAGTGTTTTTTTTAAGACAGGAAGTTGGCATTCCTGGAAGTAACCCTGAAATTTTACCACTTCCCTAGACTAATTTTGGGACGTGGAGTTGAATGGTACCAGTCTAATGTATGTACAACAACCGGAAGTGCCTCAAATAGCCACTTCCTGGTGTGTTTCAGGCAGTTCCCGGAAGTAATCCTGGAATTCAACCACTCCTCTAGACTAAATTTGGGACGCAGAGTTGAATGGTACCAGTTTTATGTCTGTACAACAACCGGAAGTGCCTCAAATAGCCACTTCCTGGTGTGTTTCAGGCAGTTCCAGGTCAGTAGGTGTTCCGATATATTTTTTATCCAAAAGTACACGTAATTTTAGCCCTAAGATCGAAATTAGTAAGGGTAATATCCTATTGTGATTTTATAGTAATTAAAAGCATGCTAACCCTAGCGTCGCGCAGCGAATGTCGAAACGAAACGAAACACATATCAAAACGTGCGTCTCAGTGTGCTCTAAAACATACTAAAAGAACAGCCCATGAGATCCATTTGTTCGTGAATAAAAGCCAACCCTAGTTAGCCTAGGGTTAGCCTTTTAGCCTTAATAACTCAGAGACGATAAGATATCAGAACTCGGTTCTGAGATATGTTGTAGTGCTCTCCGAGACGAACATTTTGATACCTCATATGTCCCTCAACGACCTTCTCTTCCCTGGGATTTCAGATTTCACAAGGCTCATAGAGTGTATACCCCTTAGAGCCTGTTGGCCAGCAAATCAAAGTTACCAATCAACTCACAGGAGTGTTTGTGTGCGAGGAGAGTTATATAGGCTTGTTCGTCTCTTCGATACGAACACGCTGATGCGTCTATCATTTCTGTACGAGGTTCCTGTGCGGAGTAAAACGTACCCCTAGTTGGAATTAGGGTTAGCCCCCTAGGGGTCGCTCAGAAATGATACACACCTCAACGCGTCCGTCTCGGTGAGCAGATCAAGAATCTGTTGACCTTTTGTCTTTACGACCCCTAGAACCCGAGCTAGCCCTTCTAGAAGTGTTAGAAATGGACCGAAATATTTTCAAACAACGGGACCAGCACCAACGGACTTGACGTCAAAAAGTAAGTCGGAATAAGTGTTTTTTGTAAAAAAAAATGTTAAATTATGTTCGTGGTGCGCGTATTTCGTGTCTTTTTCGCAAAGGGGAGGGGTTAAATTTGTCGGAGAGACCCGAAACCAATTCCATTGGATCGGGCATTCTTCAAATATGAAATGTACACCCTGCTCAAAACAGAATGTTTTTATCTTATTTTTTTATTGATTTTAAGGTCCAAACTCCCAGGGCGAGTGGTTTGGCGCAGTTTTAAAGAGTTTAAAGTGTCAGGGAGACACGAAACCAATTCCATCGGATCGGGCTTCCTTAAACGAAGAAATTGATGTGCTGCTTGAAACAAACGGATTTTTTTTGAATATCTTATTGATTTTAAGGACAGAAGGCCGCTTTTGAAGCCTTAATTGACCTTTTGCTTGACCTTTCGAGTTAGGAGTGTCTTTGAGACACGAGACCAGGTTCGTTGGATTCAGCGTGAAAAGGCGAGTCAGAAAAGTATAATTTGCACCGAATTTTGATATTTTAGTTTACAGCCCTAGTGCAGCCCTTGTGAAATCTTCTAAGTCCAGACCTTAGGGACCCAAAAAAGTGTCACTACAAATCATTACCATTCGACTCCAAATCATCTGAAACATGCTCCTAACTGGTTTTTGGGAGTCACTTTTTGGAAAAGTCAGTCAATTAGGCCTGGAAATCGTAAAAAAAAAAAGTATAGCGCCACCGTGTGGACACAGCGCTGGCTCTTTGGGAAAACTAAAGTATGTCCTGGACAGCAAAGAGCCTATAGTTATCGCCAAACCTTGAATGGATGCTGTTTGACTTTCCGATGCAGATTTAAAGGCAGTTGAAGTTGAAAAAGGCAGTTTTTTGCGTTTTTAACAGCCTTTTGAGCACTTTTTCAGGTTTCTCCTCACTCTTCGGAACATAAGTCCGGACAGGAAAGGTTTCCAGCCCCTAGACAGGGTTGTCTGTAAGGTTCAACTTCTTGTGCATCCGTTCCATACCTCTATTTTCCGTCCGAGCCCCACAGTGTCCCACCAGGGGGCGCTGTATATATATTTTTGGGTTAGGGTTAGGGTTAGGGTTAGGGTTAGGGTTAGGGTTCGGGTTAGGGTTAGGGTTAGGGTTAGGGTTAGGGTTAGGGTTAGGGTTAGGGTTAGGGTTAGGGTTCGGGTTCGGGTTAGGGTTAGGGTTAGGGTTAGGGTTAGGGTTAGGGTTAGGGTTAGGGTTAGGGTTAGGGTTAGGGTTAGGGTTAGGGTTTGGGTTAGGGTTAGGGTTAGGGTTAGGGTTAGGGTTAGGGTTAGGGTTAGGGTTAGGGTTAGGGTTAGGGTTAGGGTTAGGGTTAGGTAATAGAGGTTCGTATGACAATGAGGAAGTTCCTCTTTTGTGAACCGTAAGGCCTTAAAAGAGGTACCATATGTCAAATGAAAGGTCTTGAGGAGCTATGAATATAGGACTTGGTTTTGAGTGGCTCCGCCCCTTCCTGTGGACGCCACGCCCCTTTTTGTGGGTTCCTTAAATCCCCTTTGAAACCCATGTTAAAAAAAAAGTGCTCCAAACGTTCTGAAACTTTGCCTACCCCCACTAAGTCACCCATTGCGAACAAATACTCTGCTCTCGGTTTTTCAAAAAAACGCTCGCTAGGGGGCGCAATAGCGAAAAAAAACTTTATTTCCGGCTTACTGGCCTGAAGGTGGCGCACAATGTCAAATCTGATGTGACCTACCCCCACTAAGTCGACCCTTCCGCATCTTCTGGTACCAAGTTTTTCCGGATCCGCCCACCGGAAGTGGTATTTCCTCATATGAGGAGATGAGGAAGTCGGCCAAATCTCCTAAGTCCAGACCTTGGGGACCCAAAAAAATGTTATTACATAGCATTACCATTCGACTCCAAATCATCTGAAACGTGCTCCTAACTGGTTTTTGGGAGTCACTTTTTGGAAAAGTCAAGGTCTGGACTTGGGTTTTTTTTTTTTTTTAGGTTTATTTTATTATTATTATTTTTTTTTAGGTTTGGTTTCTTTTTCTTTTTTTTTTTCTTTTTTTTTTTATTTTATTTTTTTTCTTTTTTTTTTTTTTTTAAATTTTTTCTTTCAATTTTTTTTTTTTTTAATCCAACTCCCCCTAAATCAGGTGCACTGAGTCTGAATAAACAGGTTTTATTTCAATAGAGTAAAAGGAAGTGCCTCAAATAGCCACTTCCTGGTGTGTTTCAGGCAGTTCCCGGAAGTAACGCTGGAATTTTACCACTCCCCTAGACTAATTCTAGGACGCAGAGTTGAATGGTACCAGTTTTATGTCTGTACAACAACTGGAAGTGCCTCAAATAACCACTTCCTGGTGTGTTTTAGGCAGTTCCAGGTCAGTAGGTGTTCCGATATATTTTTTTCTCAAAACTACACATAATTTTAAGCCTCAGGTCGACACTTTGTAAACCAAAAAACAGGAAGTGTTTTTTTTAAGACAGGAAGTTGGCATTCCTGGAAGTAACCCTGAAATTTTACCACTTCCCTAGACTAATTTTGGGACGTGGAGTTGAATGGTACCAGTCTAATGTATGTACAACAACCGGAAGTGCCTCAAATAGCCACTTCCTGGTGTGTTTCAGGCAGTTCCCGGAAGTAATCCTGGAATTCAACCACTCCTCTAGACTAAATTTGGGACGCAGAGTTGAATGGTACCAGTTTTATGTCTGTACAACAACCGGAAGTGCCTCAAATAGCCACTTCCTGGTGTGTTTCAGGCAGTTCCAGGTCAGTAGGTGTTCCGATATATTTTTTATCCAAAAGTACACGTAATTTTAGCCCTAAGATCGAAATTAGTAAGGGTAATATCCTATTGTGATTTTATAGTAATTAAAAGCATGCTAACCCTAGCGTCGCGCAGCGAATGTCGAAACGAAACGAAACACATATCAAAACGTGCGTCTCAGTGTGCTCTAAAACATACTAAAAGAACAGCCCATGAGATCCATTTGTTCGTGAATAAAAGCCAACCCTAGTTAGCCTAGGGTTAGCCTTTTAGCCTTAATAACTCAGAGACGATAAGATATCAGAACTCGGTTCTGAGATATGTTGTAGTGCTCTCCGAGACGAACATTTTGATACCTCATATGTCCCTCAACGACCTTCTCTTCCCTGGGATTTCAGATTTCACAAGGCTCATAGAGTGTATACCCCTTAGAGCCTGTTGGCCAGCAAATCAAAGTTACCAATCAACTCACAGGAGTGTTTGTGTGCGAGGAGAGTTATATAGGCTTGTTCGTCTCTTCGATACGAACACGCTGATGCGTCTATCATTTCTGTACGAGGTTCCTGTGCGGAGTAAAACGTACCCCTAGTTGGAATTAGGGTTAGCCCCCTAGGGGTCGCTCAGAAATGATACACACCTCAACGCGTCCGTCTCGGTGAGCAGATCAAGAATCTGTTGACCTTTTGTCTTTACGACCCCTAGAACCCGAGCTAGCCCTTCTAGAAGTGTTAGAAATGGACCGAAATATTTTCAAACAACGGGACCAGCACCAACGGACTTGACGTCAAAAAGTAAGTCGGAATAAGTGTTTTTTGTAAAAAAAAATGTTAAATTATGTTCGTGGTGCGCGTATTTCGTGTCTTTTTCGCAAAGGGGAGGGGTTAAATTTGTCGGAGAGACCCGAAACCAATTCCATTGGATCGGGCATTCTTCAAATATGAAATGTACACCCTGCTCAAAACAGAATGTTTTTATCTTATTTTTTTATTGATTTTAAGGTCCAAACTCCCAGGGCGAGTGGTTTGGCGCAGTTTTAAAGAGTTTAAAGTGTCAGGGAGACACGAAACCAATTCCATCGGATCGGGCTTCCTTAAACGAAGAAATTGATGTGCTGCTTGAAACAAACGGATTTTTTTTGAATATCTTATTGATTTTAAGGACAGAAGGCCGCTTTTGAAGCCTTAATTGACCTTTTGCTTGACCTTTCGAGTTAGGAGTGTCTTTGAGACACGAGACCAGGTTCGTTGGATTCAGCGTGAAAAGGCGAGTCAGAAAAGTATAATTTGCACCGAATTTTGATATTTTAGTTTACAGCCCTAGTGCAGCCCTTGTGAAATCTTCTAAGTCCAGACCTTAGGGACCCAAAAAAGTGTCACTACAAATCATTACCATTCGACTCCAAATCATCTGAAACATGCTCCTAACTGGTTTTTGGGAGTCACTTTTTGGAAAAGTCAGTCAATTAGGCCTGGAAATCGTAAAAAAAAAAAGTATAGCGCCACCGTGTGGACACAGCGCTGGCTCTTTGGGAAAACTAAAGTATGTCCTGGACAGCAAAGAGCCTATAGTTATCGCCAAACCTTGAATGGATGCTGTTTGACTTTCCGATGCAGATTTAAAGGCAGTTGAAGTTGAAAAAGGCAGTTTTTTGCGTTTTTAACAGCCTTTTGAGCACTTTTTCAGGTTTCTCCTCACTCTTCGGAACATAAGTCCGGACAGGAAAGGTTTCCAGCCCCTAGACAGGGTTGTCTGTAAGGTTCAACTTCTTGTGCATCCGTTCCATACCTCTATTTTCCGTCCGAGCCCCACAGTGTCCCACCAGGGGGCGCTGTATATATATTTTTGGGTTAGGGTTAGGGTTAGGGTTAGGGTTAGGGTTAGGGTTCGGGTTAGGGTTAGGGTTAGGGTTAGGGTTAGGGTTAGGGTTAGGGTTAGGGTTAGGGTTAGGGTTCGGGTTCGGGTTAGGGTTAGGGTTAGGGTTAGGGTTAGGGTTAGGGTTAGGGTTAGGGTTAGGGTTAGGGTTAGGGTTAGGGTTAGGGTTTGGGTTAGGGTTAGGGTTAGGGTTAGGGTTAGGGTTAGGGTTAGGGTTAGGGTTAGGGTTAGGGTTAGGGTTAGGGTTAGGGTTAGGTAATAGAGGTTCGTATGACAATGAGGAAGTTCCTCTTTTGTGAACCGTAAGGCCTTAAAAGAGGTACCATATGTCAAATGAAAGGTCTTGAGGAGCTATGAATATAGGACTTGGTTTTGAGTGGCTCCGCCCCTTCCTGTGGACGCCACGCCCCTTTTTGTGGGTTCCTTAAATCCCCTTTGAAACCCATGTTAAAAAAAAAGTGCTCCAAACGTTCTGAAACTTTGCCTACCCCCACTAAGTCACCCATTGCGAACAAATACTCTGCTCTCGGTTTTTCAAAAAAACGCTCGCTAGGGGGCGCAATAGCGAAAAAAAACTTTATTTCCGGCTTACTGGCCTGAAGGTGGCGCACAATGTCAAATCTGATGTGACCTACCCCCACTAAGTCGACCCTTCCGCATCTTCTGGTACCAAGTTTTTCCGGATCCGCCCACCGGAAGTGGTATTTCCTCATATGAGGAGATGAGGAAGTCGGCCAAATCTCCTAAGTCCAGACCTTGGGGACCCAAAAAAATGTTATTACATAGCATTACCATTCGACTCCAAATCATCTGAAACGTGCTCCTAACTGGTTTTTGGGAGTCACTTTTTGGAAAAGTCAAGGTCTGGACTTGGGTTTTTTTTTTTTTTTAGGTTTATTTTATTATTATTATTTTTTTTTAGGTTTGGTTTCTTTTTCTTTTTTTTTTTCTTTTTTTTTTTATTTTATTTTTTTTCTTTTTTTTTTTTTTTTAAATTTTTTCTTTCAATTTTTTTTTTTTTTAATCCAACTCCCCCTAAATCAGGTGCACTGAGTCTGAATAAACAGGTTTTATTTCAATAGAGTAAAAGGAAGTGCCTCAAATAGCCACTTCCTGGTGTGTTTCAGGCAGTTCCCGGAAGTAACGCTGGAATTTTACCACTCCCCTAGACTAATTCTAGGACGCAGAGTTGAATGGTACCAGTTTTATGTCTGTACAACAACTGGAAGTGCCTCAAATAACCACTTCCTGGTGTGTTTTAGGCAGTTCCAGGTCAGTAGGTGTTCCGATATATTTTTTTCTCAAAACTACACATAATTTTAAGCCTCAGGTCGACACTTTGTAAACCAAAAAACAGGAAGTGTTTTTTTTAAGACAGGAAGTTGGCATTCCTGGAAGTAACCCTGAAATTTTACCACTTCCCTAGACTAATTTTGGGACGTGGAGTTGAATGGTACCAGTCTAATGTATGTACAACAACCGGAAGTGCCTCAAATAGCCACTTCCTGGTGTGTTTCAGGCAGTTCCCGGAAGTAATCCTGGAATTCAACCACTCCTCTAGACTAAATTTGGGACGCAGAGTTGAATGGTACCAGTTTTATGTCTGTACAACAACCGGAAGTGCCTCAAATAGCCACTTCCTGGTGTGTTTCAGGCAGTTCCAGGTCAGTAGGTGTTCCGATATATTTTTTATCCAAAAGTACACGTAATTTTAGCCCTAAGATCGAAATTAGTAAGGGTAATATCCTATTGTGATTTTATAGTAATTAAAAGCATGCTAACCCTAGCGTCGCGCAGCGAATGTCGAAACGAAACGAAACACATATCAAAACGTGCGTCTCAGTGTGCTCTAAAACATACTAAAAGAACAGCCCATGAGATCCATTTGTTCGTGAATAAAAGCCAACCCTAGTTAGCCTAGGGTTAGCCTTTTAGCCTTAATAACTCAGAGACGATAAGATATCAGAACTCGGTTCTGAGATATGTTGTAGTGCTCTCCGAGACGAACATTTTGATACCTCATATGTCCCTCAACGACCTTCTCTTCCCTGGGATTTCAGATTTCACAAGGCTCATAGAGTGTATACCCCTTAGAGCCTGTTGGCCAGCAAATCAAAGTTACCAATCAACTCACAGGAGTGTTTGTGTGCGAGGAGAGTTATATAGGCTTGTTCGTCTCTTCGATACGAACACGCTGATGCGTCTATCATTTCTGTACGAGGTTCCTGTGCGGAGTAAAACGTACCCCTAGTTGGAATTAGGGTTAGCCCCCTAGGGGTCGCTCAGAAATGATACACACCTCAACGCGTCCGTCTCGGTGAGCAGATCAAGAATCTGTTGACCTTTTGTCTTTACGACCCCTAGAACCCGAGCTAGCCCTTCTAGAAGTGTTAGAAATGGACCGAAATATTTTCAAACAACGGGACCAGCACCAACGGACTTGACGTCAAAAAGTAAGTCGGAATAAGTGTTTTTTGTAAAAAAAAATGTTAAATTATGTTCGTGGTGCGCGTATTTCGTGTCTTTTTCGCAAAGGGGAGGGGTTAAATTTGTCGGAGAGACCCGAAACCAATTCCATTGGATCGGGCATTCTTCAAATATGAAATGTACACCCTGCTCAAAACAGAATGTTTTTATCTTATTTTTTTATTGATTTTAAGGTCCAAACTCCCAGGGCGAGTGGTTTGGCGCAGTTTTAAAGAGTTTAAAGTGTCAGGGAGACACGAAACCAATTCCATCGGATCGGGCTTCCTTAAACGAAGAAATTGATGTGCTGCTTGAAACAAACGGATTTTTTTTGAATATCTTATTGATTTTAAGGACAGAAGGCCGCTTTTGAAGCCTTAATTGACCTTTTGCTTGACCTTTCGAGTTAGGAGTGTCTTTGAGACACGAGACCAGGTTCGTTGGATTCAGCGTGAAAAGGCGAGTCAGAAAAGTATAATTTGCACCGAATTTTGATATTTTAGTTTACAGCCCTAGTGCAGCCCTTGTGAAATCTTCTAAGTCCAGACCTTAGGGACCCAAAAAAGTGTCACTACAAATCATTACCATTCGACTCCAAATCATCTGAAACATGCTCCTAACTGGTTTTTGGGAGTCACTTTTTGGAAAAGTCAGTCAATTAGGCCTGGAAATCGTAAAAAAAAAAAGTATAGCGCCACCGTGTGGACACAGCGCTGGCTCTTTGGGAAAACTAAAGTATGTCCTGGACAGCAAAGAGCCTATAGTTATCGCCAAACCTTGAATGGATGCTGTTTGACTTTCCGATGCAGATTTAAAGGCAGTTGAAGTTGAAAAAGGCAGTTTTTTGCGTTTTTAACAGCCTTTTGAGCACTTTTTCAGGTTTCTCCTCACTCTTCGGAACATAAGTCCGGACAGGAAAGGTTTCCAGCCCCTAGACAGGGTTGTCTGTAAGGTTCAACTTCTTGTGCATCCGTTCCATACCTCTATTTTCCGTCCGAGCCCCACAGTGTCCCACCAGGGGGCGCTGTATATATATTTTTGGGTTAGGGTTAGGGTTAGGGTTAGGGTTAGGGTTAGGGTTCGGGTTAGGGTTAGGGTTAGGGTTAGGGTTAGGGTTAGGGTTAGGGTTAGGGTTAGGGTTAGGGTTAGGGTTCGGGTTCGGGTTAGGGTTAGGGTTAGGGTTAGGGTTAGGGTTAGGGTTAGGGTTAGGGTTAGGGTTAGGGTTAGGGTTTGGGTTAGGGTTAGGGTTAGGGTTAGGGTTAGGGTTAGGGTTAGGGTTAGGGTTAGGGTTAGGGTTAGGGTTAGGGTTAGGGTTAGGTAATAGAGGTTCGTATGACAATGAGGAAGTTCCTCTTTTGTGAACCGTAAGGCCTTAAAAGAGGTACCATATGTCAAATGAAAGGTCTTGAGGAGCTATGAATATAGGACTTGGTTTTGAGTGGCTCCGCCCCTTCCTGTGGACGCCACGCCCCTTTTTGTGGGTTCCTTAAATCCCCTTTGAAACCCATGTTAAAAAAAAAGTGCTCCAAACGTTCTGAAACTTTGCCTACCCCCACTAAGTCACCCATTGCGAACAAATACTCTGCTCTCGGTTTTTCAAAAAAACGCTCGCTAGGGGGCGCAATAGCGAAAAAAAACTTTATTTCCGGCTTACTGGCCTGAAGGTGGCGCACAATGTCAAATCTGATGTGACCTACCCCCACTAAGTCGACCCTTCCGCATCTTCTGGTACCAAGTTTTTCCGGATCCGCCCACCGGAAGTGGTATTTCCTCATATGAGGAGATGAGGAAGTCGGCCAAATCTCCTAAGTCCAGACCTTGGGGACCCAAAAAAATGTTATTACATAGCATTACCATTCGACTCCAAATCATCTGAAACGTGCTCCTAACTGGTTTTTGGGAGTCACTTTTTGGAAAAGTCAAGGTCTGGACTTGGGTTTTTTTTTTTTTTTAGGTTTATTTTATTATTATTATTTTTTTTTAGGTTTGGTTTCTTTTTCTTTTTTTTTTTCTTTTTTTTTTTATTTTATTTTTTTTCTTTTTTTTTTTTTTTTAAATTTTTTCTTTCAATTTTTTTTTTTTTTAATCCAACTCCCCCTAAATCAGGTGCACTGAGTCTGAATAAACAGGTTTTATTTCAATAGAGTAAAAGGAAGTGCCTCAAATAGCCACTTCCTGGTGTGTTTCAGGCAGTTCCCGGAAGTAACGCTGGAATTTTACCACTCCCCTAGACTAATTCTAGGACGCAGAGTTGAATGGTACCAGTTTTATGTCTGTACAACAACTGGAAGTGCCTCAAATAACCACTTCCTGGTGTGTTTTAGGCAGTTCCAGGTCAGTAGGTGTTCCGATATATTTTTTTCTCAAAACTACACATAATTTTAAGCCTCAGGTCGACACTTTGTAAACCAAAAAACAGGAAGTGTTTTTTTTAAGACAGGAAGTTGGCATTCCTGGAAGTAACCCTGAAATTTTACCACTTCCCTAGACTAATTTTGGGACGTGGAGTTGAATGGTACCAGTCTAATGTATGTACAACAACCGGAAGTGCCTCAAATAGCCACTTCCTGGTGTGTTTCAGGCAGTTCCCGGAAGTAATCCTGGAATTCAACCACTCCTCTAGACTAAATTTGGGACGCAGAGTTGAATGGTACCAGTTTTATGTCTGTACAACAACCGGAAGTGCCTCAAATAGCCACTTCCTGGTGTGTTTCAGGCAGTTCCAGGTCAGTAGGTGTTCCGATATATTTTTTATCCAAAAGTACACGTAATTTTAGCCCTAAGATCGAAATTAGTAAGGGTAATATCCTATTGTGATTTTATAGTAATTAAAAGCATGCTAACCCTAGCGTCGCGCAGCGAATGTCGAAACGAAACGAAACACATATCAAAACGTGCGTCTCAGTGTGCTCTAAAACATACTAAAAGAACAGCCCATGAGATCCATTTGTTCGTGAATAAAAGCCAACCCTAGTTAGCCTAGGGTTAGCCTTTTAGCCTTAATAACTCAGAGACGATAAGATATCAGAACTCGGTTCTGAGATATGTTGTAGTGCTCTCCGAGACGAACATTTTGATACCTCATATGTCCCTCAACGACCTTCTCTTCCCTGGGATTTCAGATTTCACAAGGCTCATAGAGTGTATACCCCTTAGAGCCTGTTGGCCAGCAAATCAAAGTTACCAATCAACTCACAGGAGTGTTTGTGTGCGAGGAGAGTTATATAGGCTTGTTCGTCTCTTCGATACGAACACGCTGATGCGTCTATCATTTCTGTACGAGGTTCCTGTGCGGAGTAAAACGTACCCCTAGTTGGAATTAGGGTTAGCCCCCTAGGGGTCGCTCAGAAATGATACACACCTCAACGCGTCCGTCTCGGTGAGCAGATCAAGAATCTGTTGACCTTTTGTCTTTACGACCCCTAGAACCCGAGCTAGCCCTTCTAGAAGTGTTAGAAATGGACCGAAATATTTTCAAACAACGGGACCAGCACCAACGGACTTGACGTCAAAAAGTAAGTCGGAATAAGTGTTTTTTGTAAAAAAAAATGTTAAATTATGTTCGTGGTGCGCGTATTTCGTGTCTTTTTCGCAAAGGGGAGGGGTTAAATTTGTCGGAGAGACCCGAAACCAATTCCATTGGATCGGGCATTCTTCAAATATGAAATGTACACCCTGCTCAAAACAGAATGTTTTTATCTTATTTTTTTATTGATTTTAAGGTCCAAACTCCCAGGGCGAGTGGTTTGGCGCAGTTTTAAAGAGTTTAAAGTGTCAGGGAGACACGAAACCAATTCCATCGGATCGGGCTTCCTTAAACGAAGAAATTGATGTGCTGCTTGAAACAAACGGATTTTTTTTGAATATCTTATTGATTTTAAGGACAGAAGGCCGCTTTTGAAGCCTTAATTGACCTTTTGCTTGACCTTTCGAGTTAGGAGTGTCTTTGAGACACGAGACCAGGTTCGTTGGATTCAGCGTGAAAAGGCGAGTCAGAAAAGTATAATTTGCACCGAATTTTGATATTTTAGTTTACAGCCCTAGTGCAGCCCTTGTGAAATCTTCTAAGTCCAGACCTTAGGGACCCAAAAAAGTGTCACTACAAATCATTACCATTCGACTCCAAATCATCTGAAACATGCTCCTAACTGGTTTTTGGGAGTCACTTTTTGGAAAAGTCAGTCAATTAGGCCTGGAAATCGTAAAAAAAAAAAGTATAGCGCCACCGTGTGGACACAGCGCTGGCTCTTTGGGAAAACTAAAGTATGTCCTGGACAGCAAAGAGCCTATAGTTATCGCCAAACCTTGAATGGATGCTGTTTGACTTTCCGATGCAGATTTAAAGGCAGTTGAAGTTGAAAAAGGCAGTTTTTTGCGTTTTTAACAGCCTTTTGAGCACTTTTTCAGGTTTCTCCTCACTCTTCGGAACATAAGTCCGGACAGGAAAGGTTTCCAGCCCCTAGACAGGGTTGTCTGTAAGGTTCAACTTCTTGTGCATCCGTTCCATACCTCTATTTTCCGTCCGAGCCCCACAGTGTCCCACCAGGGGGCGCTGTATATATATTTTTGGGTTAGGGTTAGGGTTAGGGTTAGGGTTAGGGTTAGGGTTCGGGTTAGGGTTAGGGTTAGGGTTAGGGTTAGGGTTAGGGTTAGGGTTAGGGTTAGGGTTAGGGTTCGGGTTAGGGTTAGGGTTAGGGTTAGGGTTAGGGTTCGGGTTAGGGTTAGGGTTAGGGTTAGGGTTAGGGTTAGGGTTAGGGTTAGGGTTAGGGTTAGGGTTAGGGTTAGGGTTAGGGTTAGGGTTAGGGTTAGGGTTAGGGTTAGGGTTAGGGTTAGGGTTAGGGTTAGGGTTAGGGTTAGGGTTAGGGTTAGGGTTAGGGTTAGGGTTAGGGTTAGGGTTAGGGTTAGGGTTAGGGTTAGGGTTAGGGTTAGGGTTAGGGTTAGGGTTAGGGTTAGGGTTAGGGTTAGGGTTAGGGTTAGGGTTAGGGTTAGGGTTAGGGTTAGGGTTAGGGTTAGGGTTAGGGTTAGGGTTAGGGTTAGGGTTAGGGTTAGGGTTAGGGTTAGGGTTAGGGTTAGGGTTAGGGTTAGGGTTAGGGTTAGGGTTAGGGTTAGGGTTAGGGTTAGGGTTAGGGTTAGGGTTAGGGTTAGGGTTAGGGTTAGGGTTAGGGTTAGGGTTAGGGTTAGGGTTAGGGTTAGGGTTAGGGTTAGGGTTAGGGTTAGGGTTAGGGTTAGGGTTAGGGTTAGGGTTAGGGTTAGGGTTAGGGTTAGGGTTAGGGTTAGGGTTAGGGTTAGGGTTAGGGTTAGGGTTAGGGTTAGGGTTAGGGTTAGGGTTAGGGTTAGGGTTAGGGTTAGGGTTAGGGTTAGGGTTAGGGTTAGGGTTAGGAATAGGGGTTTATCCGAAAACCGCCCACCGTGGGCGATAAGGAACCGTATGGCCGACAATGACGTACCATATATCAAATGAAAGGTCTTGAAGAGCTATGAATATAAAACATGGTTTACAATGTCTCCGCCCCTTCCTGTGGACGCCACGCCCCCCGGAGTTTGACTCTAACTCCCATGGAAAGCAAATTTTTCCGAAAACCGCCCACCGTGGGCGATAAGAAACCGTATGGCCGACAGTGACGTACCATATATCAAATGAAAGGTCTTGAAGAGCTATGACTATAAAACATGGTTTACAATGTCTCCGCCCCTTCCTGTGGACGCCACGCCCCCCGGAGTTTGACTCTAACTCCCATGGAAAGCAACAAAAAAAAAGTGCTCCAAACCTTCTGAAACTTTGCCTACCCCCCCTAAGTCGACCATTGCGAAGCTCCATAGTGACCTCCGTTTTTCGAAAAAACGCTCGCTAGGGGGCGTAACAGCGAAAAAAAACTTTGTTTCCAGCAAAGTGGAATTAAGATGGCGTCTGAGGTCAAATTCGATGTGACCTACCCCCACTAAGTCGACCATTCCGCATCTTTTGGTACCGGATTTTTCGGGATCCGCCCACCGGAAGTGGTACTTCTGGACAGGAAGTAGGCGTTCCCGGAAGTAAATCCAAAATTTTACCACTCAATTAGACTAATTTTGGGACGCTGAGTCGAATGGTACCAGTCTCATGTCTCTACGACACACTTTCTAGATTTAGGTTAGGGTTAGGGTTAGGGTTAGGGTTAGGGTTAGGGTTAGGGTTAGGGTTAGGGTTAGGGTTAGGGTTAGGGTTAGGTAATAGAGGTTCGTATGACAATGAGGAAGTTCCTCTTTTGTGAACCGTAAGGCCTTAAAAGAGGTACCATATGTCAAATGAAAGGTCTTGAGGAGCTATGAATATAGGACTTGGTTTTGAGTGGCTCCGCCCCTTCCTGTGGACGCCACGCCCCTTTTTGTGGGTTCCTTAAATCCCCTTTGAAACCCATGTTAAAAAAAAAGTGCTCCAAACGTTCTGAAACTTTGCCTACCCCCACTAAGTCACCCATTGCGAACAAATACTCTGCTCTCGGTTTTTCAAAAAAACGCTCGCTAGGGGGCGCAATAGCGAAAAAAAACTTTATTTCCGGCTTACTGGCCTGAAGGTGGCGCACAATGTCAAATCTGATGTGACCTACCCCCACTAAGTCGACCCTTCCGCATCTTCTGGTACCAAGTTTTTCCGGATCCGCCCACCGGAAGTGGTATTTCCTCATATGAGGAGATGAGGAAGTCGGCCAAATCTCCTAAGTCCAGACCTTGGGGACCCAAAAAAATGTTATTACATAGCATTACCATTCGACTCCAAATCATCTGAAACGTGCTCCTAACTGGTTTTTGGGAGTCACTTTTTGGAAAAGTCAAGGTCTGGACTTGGGTTTTTTTTTTTTTTTAGGTTTATTTTATTATTATTATTTTTTTTTAGGTTTGGTTTCTTTTTCTTTTTTTTTTTCTTTTTTTTTTTATTTTATTTTTTTTCTTTTTTTTTTTTTTTTAAATTTTTTCTTTCAATTTTTTTTTTTTTTAATCCAACTCCCCCTAAATCAGGTGCACTGAGTCTGAATAAACAGGTTTTATTTCAATAGAGTAAAAGGAAGTGCCTCAAATAGCCACTTCCTGGTGTGTTTCAGGCAGTTCCCGGAAGTAACGCTGGAATTTTACCACTCCCCTAGACTAATTCTAGGACGCAGAGTTGAATGGTACCAGTTTTATGTCTGTACAACAACTGGAAGTGCCTCAAATAACCACTTCCTGGTGTGTTTTAGGCAGTTCCAGGTCAGTAGGTGTTCCGATATATTTTTTTCTCAAAACTACACATAATTTTAAGCCTCAGGTCGACACTTTGTAAACCAAAAAACAGGAAGTGTTTTTTTTAAGACAGGAAGTTGGCATTCCTGGAAGTAACCCTGAAATTTTACCACTTCCCTAGACTAATTTTGGGACGTGGAGTTGAATGGTACCAGTCTAATGTATGTACAACAACCGGAAGTGCCTCAAATAGCCACTTCCTGGTGTGTTTCAGGCAGTTCCCGGAAGTAATCCTGGAATTCAACCACTCCTCTAGACTAAATTTGGGACGCAGAGTTGAATGGTACCAGTTTTATGTCTGTACAACAACCGGAAGTGCCTCAAATAGCCACTTCCTGGTGTGTTTCAGGCAGTTCCAGGTCAGTAGGTGTTCCGATATATTTTTTATCCAAAAGTACACGTAATTTTAGCCCTAAGATCGAAATTAGTAAGGGTAATATCCTATTGTGATTTTATAGTAATTAAAAGCATGCTAACCCTAGCGTCGCGCAGCGAATGTCGAAACGAAACGAAACACATATCAAAACGTGCGTCTCAGTGTGCTCTAAAACATACTAAAAGAACAGCCCATGAGATCCATTTGTTCGTGAATAAAAGCCAACCCTAGTTAGCCTAGGGTTAGCCTTTTAGCCTTAATAACTCAGAGACGATAAGATATCAGAACTCGGTTCTGAGATATGTTGTAGTGCTCTCCGAGACGAACATTTTGATACCTCATATGTCCCTCAACGACCTTCTCTTCCCTGGGATTTCAGATTTCACAAGGCTCATAGAGTGTATACCCCTTAGAGCCTGTTGGCCAGCAAATCAAAGTTACCAATCAACTCACAGGAGTGTTTGTGTGCGAGGAGAGTTATATAGGCTTGTTCGTCTCTTCGATACGAACACGCTGATGCGTCTATCATTTCTGTACGAGGTTCCTGTGCGGAGTAAAACGTACCCCTAGTTGGAATTAGGGTTAGCCCCCTAGGGGTCGCTCAGAAATGATACACACCTCAACGCGTCCGTCTCGGTGAGCAGATCAAGAATCTGTTGACCTTTTGTCTTTACGACCCCTAGAACCCGAGCTAGCCCTTCTAGAAGTGTTAGAAATGGACCGAAATATTTTCAAACAACGGGACCAGCACCAACGGACTTGACGTCAAAAAGTAAGTCGGAATAAGTGTTTTTTGTAAAAAAAAATGTTAAATTATGTTCGTGGTGCGCGTATTTCGTGTCTTTTTCGCAAAGGGGAGGGGTTAAATTTGTCGGAGAGACCCGAAACCAATTCCATTGGATCGGGCATTCTTCAAATATGAAATGTACACCCTGCTCAAAACAGAATGTTTTTATCTTATTTTTTTATTGATTTTAAGGTCCAAACTCCCAGGGCGAGTGGTTTGGCGCAGTTTTAAAGAGTTTAAAGTGTCAGGGAGACACGAAACCAATTCCATCGGATCGGGCTTCCTTAAACGAAGAAATTGATGTGCTGCTTGAAACAAACGGATTTTTTTTGAATATCTTATTGATTTTAAGGACAGAAGGCCGCTTTTGAAGCCTTAATTGACCTTTTGCTTGACCTTTCGAGTTAGGAGTGTCTTTGAGACACGAGACCAGGTTCGTTGGATTCAGCGTGAAAAGGCGAGTCAGAAAAGTATAATTTGCACCGAATTTTGATATTTTAGTTTACAGCCCTAGTGCAGCCCTTGTGAAATCTTCTAAGTCCAGACCTTAGGGACCCAAAAAAGTGTCACTACAAATCATTACCATTCGACTCCAAATCATCTGAAACATGCTCCTAACTGGTTTTTGGGAGTCACTTTTTGGAAAAGTCAGTCAATTAGGCCTGGAAATCGTAAAAAAAAAAAGTATAGCGCCACCGTGTGGACACAGCGCTGGCTCTTTGGGAAAACTAAAGTATGTCCTGGACAGCAAAGAGCCTATAGTTATCGCCAAACCTTGAATGGATGCTGTTTGACTTTCCGATGCAGATTTAAAGGCAGTTGAAGTTGAAAAAGGCAGTTTTTTGCGTTTTTAACAGCCTTTTGAGCACTTTTTCAGGTTTCTCCTCACTCTTCGGAACATAAGTCCGGACAGGAAAGGTTTCCAGCCCCTAGACAGGGTTGTCTGTAAGGTTCAACTTCTTGTGCATCCGTTCCATACCTCTATTTTCCGTCCGAGCCCCACAGTGTCCCACCAGGGGGCGCTGTATATATATTTTTGGGTTAGGGTTAGGGTTAGGGTTAGGGTTAGGGTTAGGGTTCGGGTTAGGGTTAGGGTTAGGGTTAGGGTTAGGGTTAGGGTTAGGGTTAGGGTTAGGGTTAGGGTTCGGGTTAGGGTTAGGGTTAGGGTTAGGGTTAGGGTTCGGGTTAGGGTTAGGGTTAGGGTTAGGGTTAGGGTTAGGGTTAGGGTTAGGGTTAGGGTTAGGGTTAGGGTTAGGGTTAGGGTTAGGGTTAGGGTTAGGGTTAGGGTTAGGGTTAGGGTTAGGGTTAGGGTTAGGGTTAGGGTTAGGGTTAGGGTTAGGGTTAGGGTTAGGGTTAGGGTTAGGGTTAGGGTTAGGGTTAGGGTTAGGGTTAGGGTTAGGGTTAGGGTTAGGGTTAGGGTTAGGGTTAGGGTTAGGGTTAGGGTTAGGGTTAGGGTTAGGGTTAGGGTTAGGGTTAGGGTTAGGGTTAGGGTTAGGGTTAGGGTTAGGGTTAGGGTTAGGGTTAGGGTTAGGGTTAGGGTTAGGGTTAGGGTTAGGGTTAGGGTTAGGGTTAGGGTTAGGGTTAGGGTTAGGAATAGGGGTTTATCCGAAAACCGCCCACCGTGGGCGATAAGGAACCGTATGGCCGACAATGACGTACCATATATCAAATGAAAGGTCTTGAAGAGCTATGAATATAAAACATGGTTTACAATGTCTCCGCCCCTTCCTGTGGACGCCACGCCCCCCGGAGTTTGACTCTAACTCCCATGGAAAGCAAATTTTTCCGAAAACCGCCCACCGTGGGCGATAAGAAACCGTATGGCCGACAGTGACGTACCATATATCAAATGAAAGGTCTTGAAGAGCTATGACTATAAAACATGGTTTACAATGTCTCCGCCCCTTCCTGTGGACGCCACGCCCCCCGGAGTTTGACTCTAACTCCCATGGAAAGCAACAAAAAAAAAGTGCTCCAAACCTTCTGAAACTTTGCCTACCCCCCCTAAGTCGACCATTGCGAAGCTCCATAGTGACCTCCGTTTTTCGAAAAAACGCTCGCTAGGGGGCGTAACAGCGAAAAAAAACTTTGTTTCCAGCAAAGTGGAATTAAGATGGCGTCTGAGGTCAAATTCGATGTGACCTACCCCCACTAAGTCGACCATTCCGCATCTTTTGGTACCGGATTTTTCGGGATCCGCCCACCGGAAGTGGTACTTCTGGACAGGAAGTAGGCGTTCCCGGAAGTAAATCCAAAATTTTACCACTCAATTAGACTAATTTTGGGACGCTGAGTCGAATGGTACCAGTCTCATGTCTCTACGACACACTTTCTAGATTTAGGTTAGGGTTAGGGTTAGGGTTAGGGTTAGGGTTAGGGTTAGGGTTAGGGTTAGGGTTAGGGTTAGGGTTAGGGTTAGGTAATAGAGGTTCGTATGACAATGAGGAAGTTCCTCTTTTGTGAACCGTAAGGCCTTAAAAGAGGTACCATATGTCAAATGAAAGGTCTTGAGGAGCTATGAATATAGGACTTGGTTTTGAGTGGCTCCGCCCCTTCCTGTGGACGCCACGCCCCTTTTTGTGGGTTCCTTAAATCCCCTTTGAAACCCATGTTAAAAAAAAAGTGCTCCAAACGTTCTGAAACTTTGCCTACCCCCACTAAGTCACCCATTGCGAACAAATACTCTGCTCTCGGTTTTTCAAAAAAACGCTCGCTAGGGGGCGCAATAGCGAAAAAAAACTTTATTTCCGGCTTACTGGCCTGAAGGTGGCGCACAATGTCAAATCTGATGTGACCTACCCCCACTAAGTCGACCCTTCCGCATCTTCTGGTACCAAGTTTTTCCGGATCCGCCCACCGGAAGTGGTATTTCCTCATATGAGGAGATGAGGAAGTCGGCCAAATCTCCTAAGTCCAGACCTTGGGGACCCAAAAAAATGTTATTACATAGCATTACCATTCGACTCCAAATCATCTGAAACGTGCTCCTAACTGGTTTTTGGGAGTCACTTTTTGGAAAAGTCAAGGTCTGGACTTGGGTTTTTTTTTTTTTTTAGGTTTATTTTATTATTATTATTTTTTTTTAGGTTTGGTTTCTTTTTCTTTTTTTTTTTCTTTTTTTTTTTATTTTATTTTTTTTCTTTTTTTTTTTTTTTTAAATTTTTTCTTTCAATTTTTTTTTTTTTTAATCCAACTCCCCCTAAATCAGGTGCACTGAGTCTGAATAAACAGGTTTTATTTCAATAGAGTAAAAGGAAGTGCCTCAAATAGCCACTTCCTGGTGTGTTTCAGGCAGTTCCCGGAAGTAACGCTGGAATTTTACCACTCCCCTAGACTAATTCTAGGACGCAGAGTTGAATGGTACCAGTTTTATGTCTGTACAACAACTGGAAGTGCCTCAAATAACCACTTCCTGGTGTGTTTTAGGCAGTTCCAGGTCAGTAGGTGTTCCGATATATTTTTTTCTCAAAACTACACATAATTTTAAGCCTCAGGTCGACACTTTGTAAACCAAAAAACAGGAAGTGTTTTTTTTAAGACAGGAAGTTGGCATTCCTGGAAGTAACCCTGAAATTTTACCACTTCCCTAGACTAATTTTGGGACGTGGAGTTGAATGGTACCAGTCTAATGTATGTACAACAACCGGAAGTGCCTCAAATAGCCACTTCCTGGTGTGTTTCAGGCAGTTCCCGGAAGTAATCCTGGAATTCAACCACTCCTCTAGACTAAATTTGGGACGCAGAGTTGAATGGTACCAGTTTTATGTCTGTACAACAACCGGAAGTGCCTCAAATAGCCACTTCCTGGTGTGTTTCAGGCAGTTCCAGGTCAGTAGGTGTTCCGATATATTTTTTATCCAAAAGTACACGTAATTTTAGCCCTAAGATCGAAATTAGTAAGGGTAATATCCTATTGTGATTTTATAGTAATTAAAAGCATGCTAACCCTAGCGTCGCGCAGCGAATGTCGAAACGAAACGAAACACATATCAAAACGTGCGTCTCAGTGTGCTCTAAAACATACTAAAAGAACAGCCCATGAGATCCATTTGTTCGTGAATAAAAGCCAACCCTAGTTAGCCTAGGGTTAGCCTTTTAGCCTTAATAACTCAGAGACGATAAGATATCAGAACTCGGTTCTGAGATATGTTGTAGTGCTCTCCGAGACGAACATTTTGATACCTCATATGTCCCTCAACGACCTTCTCTTCCCTGGGATTTCAGATTTCACAAGGCTCATAGAGTGTATACCCCTTAGAGCCTGTTGGCCAGCAAATCAAAGTTACCAATCAACTCACAGGAGTGTTTGTGTGCGAGGAGAGTTATATAGGCTTGTTCGTCTCTTCGATACGAACACGCTGATGCGTCTATCATTTCTGTACGAGGTTCCTGTGCGGAGTAAAACGTACCCCTAGTTGGAATTAGGGTTAGCCCCCTAGGGGTCGCTCAGAAATGATACACACCTCAACGCGTCCGTCTCGGTGAGCAGATCAAGAATCTGTTGACCTTTTGTCTTTACGACCCCTAGAACCCGAGCTAGCCCTTCTAGAAGTGTTAGAAATGGACCGAAATATTTTCAAACAACGGGACCAGCACCAACGGACTTGACGTCAAAAAGTAAGTCGGAATAAGTGTTTTTTGTAAAAAAAAATGTTAAATTATGTTCGTGGTGCGCGTATTTCGTGTCTTTTTCGCAAAGGGGAGGGGTTAAATTTGTCGGAGAGACCCGAAACCAATTCCATTGGATCGGGCATTCTTCAAATATGAAATGTACACCCTGCTCAAAACAGAATGTTTTTATCTTATTTTTTTATTGATTTTAAGGTCCAAACTCCCAGGGCGAGTGGTTTGGCGCAGTTTTAAAGAGTTTAAAGTGTCAGGGAGACACGAAACCAATTCCATCGGATCGGGCTTCCTTAAACGAAGAAATTGATGTGCTGCTTGAAACAAACGGATTTTTTTTGAATATCTTATTGATTTTAAGGACAGAAGGCCGCTTTTGAAGCCTTAATTGACCTTTTGCTTGACCTTTCGAGTTAGGAGTGTCTTTGAGACACGAGACCAGGTTCGTTGGATTCAGCGTGAAAAGGCGAGTCAGAAAAGTATAATTTGCACCGAATTTTGATATTTTAGTTTACAGCCCTAGTGCAGCCCTTGTGAAATCTTCTAAGTCCAGACCTTAGGGACCCAAAAAAGTGTCACTACAAATCATTACCATTCGACTCCAAATCATCTGAAACATGCTCCTAACTGGTTTTTGGGAGTCACTTTTTGGAAAAGTCAGTCAATTAGGCCTGGAAATCGTAAAAAAAAAAAGTATAGCGCCACCGTGTGGACACAGCGCTGGCTCTTTGGGAAAACTAAAGTATGTCCTGGACAGCAAAGAGCCTATAGTTATCGCCAAACCTTGAATGGATGCTGTTTGACTTTCCGATGCAGATTTAAAGGCAGTTGAAGTTGAAAAAGGCAGTTTTTTGCGTTTTTAACAGCCTTTTGAGCACTTTTTCAGGTTTCTCCTCACTCTTCGGAACATAAGTCCGGACAGGAAAGGTTTCCAGCCCCTAGACAGGGTTGTCTGTAAGGTTCAACTTCTTGTGCATCCGTTCCATACCTCTATTTTCCGTCCGAGCCCCACAGTGTCCCACCAGGGGGCGCTGTATATATATTTTTGGGTTAGGGTTAGGGTTAGGGTTAGGGTTAGGGTTAGGGTTCGGGTTAGGGTTAGGGTTAGGGTTAGGGTTAGGGTTAGGGTTAGGGTTAGGGTTAGGGTTAGGGTTCGGGTTAGGGTTAGGGTTAGGGTTAGGGTTAGGGTTCGGGTTAGGGTTAGGGTTAGGGTTAGGGTTAGGGTTAGGGTTAGGGTTAGGGTTAGGGTTAGGGTTAGGGTTAGGGTTAGGGTTAGGGTTAGGGTTAGGGTTAGGGTTAGGGTTAGGGTTAGGGTTAGGGTTAGGGTTAGGGTTAGGGTTAGGGTTAGGGTTAGGGTTAGGGTTAGGGTTAGGGTTAGGGTTAGGGTTAGGGTTAGGGTTAGGGTTAGGGTTAGGGTTAGGGTTAGGGTTAGGGTTAGGGTTAGGGTTAGGGTTAGGGTTAGGGTTAGGGTTAGGGTTAGGGTTAGGGTTAGGGTTAGGGTTAGGGTTAGGGTTAGGGTTAGGGTTAGGGTTAGGGTTAGGGTTAGGGTTAGGGTTAGGGTTAGGGTTAGGGTTAGGAATAGGGGTTTATCCGAAAACCGCCCACCGTGGGCGATAAGGAACCGTATGGCCGACAATGACGTACCATATATCAAATGAAAGGTCTTGAAGAGCTATGAATATAAAACATGGTTTACAATGTCTCCGCCCCTTCCTGTGGACGCCACGCCCCCCGGAGTTTGACTCTAACTCCCATGGAAAGCAAATTTTTCCGAAAACCGCCCACCGTGGGCGATAAGAAACCGTATGGCCGACAGTGACGTACCATATATCAAATGAAAGGTCTTGAAGAGCTATGACTATAAAACATGGTTTACAATGTCTCCGCCCCTTCCTGTGGACGCCACGCCCCCCGGAGTTTGACTCTAACTCCCATGGAAAGCAACAAAAAAAAAGTGCTCCAAACCTTCTGAAACTTTGCCTACCCCCCCTAAGTCGACCATTGCGAAGCTCCATAGTGACCTCCGTTTTTCGAAAAAACGCTCGCTAGGGGGCGTAACAGCGAAAAAAAACTTTGTTTCCAGCAAAGTGGAATTAAGATGGCGTCTGAGGTCAAATTCGATGTGACCTACCCCCACTAAGTCGACCATTCCGCATCTTTTGGTACCGGATTTTTCGGGATCCGCCCACCGGAAGTGGTACTTCTGGACAGGAAGTAGGCGTTCCCGGAAGTAAATCCAAAATTTTACCACTCAATTAGACTAATTTTGGGACGCTGAGTCGAATGGTACCAGTCTCATGTCTCTACGACACACTTTCTAGATTTAGGTTAGGGTTAGGGTTAGGGTTAGGGTTAGGGTTAGGGTTAGGGTTAGGGTTAGGGTTAGGGTTAGGGTTAGGGTTAGGTAATAGAGGTTCGTATGACAATGAGGAAGTTCCTCTTTTGTGAACCGTAAGGCCTTAAAAGAGGTACCATATGTCAAATGAAAGGTCTTGAGGAGCTATGAATATAGGACTTGGTTTTGAGTGGCTCCGCCCCTTCCTGTGGACGCCACGCCCCTTTTTGTGGGTTCCTTAAATCCCCTTTGAAACCCATGTTAAAAAAAAAGTGCTCCAAACGTTCTGAAACTTTGCCTACCCCCACTAAGTCACCCATTGCGAACAAATACTCTGCTCTCGGTTTTTCAAAAAAACGCTCGCTAGGGGGCGCAATAGCGAAAAAAAACTTTATTTCCGGCTTACTGGCCTGAAGGTGGCGCACAATGTCAAATCTGATGTGACCTACCCCCACTAAGTCGACCCTTCCGCATCTTCTGGTACCAAGTTTTTCCGGATCCGCCCACCGGAAGTGGTATTTCCTCATATGAGGAGATGAGGAAGTCGGCCAAATCTCCTAAGTCCAGACCTTGGGGACCCAAAAAAATGTTATTACATAGCATTACCATTCGACTCCAAATCATCTGAAACGTGCTCCTAACTGGTTTTTGGGAGTCACTTTTTGGAAAAGTCAAGGTCTGGACTTGGGTTTTTTTTTTTTTTTAGGTTTATTTTATTATTATTATTTTTTTTTAGGTTTGGTTTCTTTTTCTTTTTTTTTTTCTTTTTTTTTTTATTTTATTTTTTTTCTTTTTTTTTTTTTTTTAAATTTTTTCTTTCAATTTTTTTTTTTTTTAATCCAACTCCCCCTAAATCAGGTGCACTGAGTCTGAATAAACAGGTTTTATTTCAATAGAGTAAAAGGAAGTGCCTCAAATAGCCACTTCCTGGTGTGTTTCAGGCAGTTCCCGGAAGTAACGCTGGAATTTTACCACTCCCCTAGACTAATTCTAGGACGCAGAGTTGAATGGTACCAGTTTTATGTCTGTACAACAACTGGAAGTGCCTCAAATAACCACTTCCTGGTGTGTTTTAGGCAGTTCCAGGTCAGTAGGTGTTCCGATATATTTTTTTCTCAAAACTACACATAATTTTAAGCCTCAGGTCGACACTTTGTAAACCAAAAAACAGGAAGTGTTTTTTTTAAGACAGGAAGTTGGCATTCCTGGAAGTAACCCTGAAATTTTACCACTTCCCTAGACTAATTTTGGGACGTGGAGTTGAATGGTACCAGTCTAATGTATGTACAACAACCGGAAGTGCCTCAAATAGCCACTTCCTGGTGTGTTTCAGGCAGTTCCCGGAAGTAATCCTGGAATTCAACCACTCCTCTAGACTAAATTTGGGACGCAGAGTTGAATGGTACCAGTTTTATGTCTGTACAACAACCGGAAGTGCCTCAAATAGCCACTTCCTGGTGTGTTTCAGGCAGTTCCAGGTCAGTAGGTGTTCCGATATATTTTTTATCCAAAAGTACACGTAATTTTAGCCCTAAGATCGAAATTAGTAAGGGTAATATCCTATTGTGATTTTATAGTAATTAAAAGCATGCTAACCCTAGCGTCGCGCAGCGAATGTCGAAACGAAACGAAACACATATCAAAACGTGCGTCTCAGTGTGCTCTAAAACATACTAAAAGAACAGCCCATGAGATCCATTTGTTCGTGAATAAAAGCCAACCCTAGTTAGCCTAGGGTTAGCCTTTTAGCCTTAATAACTCAGAGACGATAAGATATCAGAACTCGGTTCTGAGATATGTTGTAGTGCTCTCCGAGACGAACATTTTGATACCTCATATGTCCCTCAACGACCTTCTCTTCCCTGGGATTTCAGATTTCACAAGGCTCATAGAGTGTATACCCCTTAGAGCCTGTTGGCCAGCAAATCAAAGTTACCAATCAACTCACAGGAGTGTTTGTGTGCGAGGAGAGTTATATAGGCTTGTTCGTCTCTTCGATACGAACACGCTGATGCGTCTATCATTTCTGTACGAGGTTCCTGTGCGGAGTAAAACGTACCCCTAGTTGGAATTAGGGTTAGCCCCCTAGGGGTCGCTCAGAAATGATACACACCTCAACGCGTCCGTCTCGGTGAGCAGATCAAGAATCTGTTGACCTTTTGTCTTTACGACCCCTAGAACCCGAGCTAGCCCTTCTAGAAGTGTTAGAAATGGACCGAAATATTTTCAAACAACGGGACCAGCACCAACGGACTTGACGTCAAAAAGTAAGTCGGAATAAGTGTTTTTTGTAAAAAAAAATGTTAAATTATGTTCGTGGTGCGCGTATTTCGTGTCTTTTTCGCAAAGGGGAGGGGTTAAATTTGTCGGAGAGACCCGAAACCAATTCCATTGGATCGGGCATTCTTCAAATATGAAATGTACACCCTGCTCAAAACAGAATGTTTTTATCTTATTTTTTTATTGATTTTAAGGTCCAAACTCCCAGGGCGAGTGGTTTGGCGCAGTTTTAAAGAGTTTAAAGTGTCAGGGAGACACGAAACCAATTCCATCGGATCGGGCTTCCTTAAACGAAGAAATTGATGTGCTGCTTGAAACAAACGGATTTTTTTTGAATATCTTATTGATTTTAAGGACAGAAGGCCGCTTTTGAAGCCTTAATTGACCTTTTGCTTGACCTTTCGAGTTAGGAGTGTCTTTGAGACACGAGACCAGGTTCGTTGGATTCAGCGTGAAAAGGCGAGTCAGAAAAGTATAATTTGCACCGAATTTTGATATTTTAGTTTACAGCCCTAGTGCAGCCCTTGTGAAATCTTCTAAGTCCAGACCTTAGGGACCCAAAAAAGTGTCACTACAAATCATTACCATTCGACTCCAAATCATCTGAAACATGCTCCTAACTGGTTTTTGGGAGTCACTTTTTGGAAAAGTCAGTCAATTAGGCCTGGAAATCGTAAAAAAAAAAAGTATAGCGCCACCGTGTGGACACAGCGCTGGCTCTTTGGGAAAACTAAAGTATGTCCTGGACAGCAAAGAGCCTATAGTTATCGCCAAACCTTGAATGGATGCTGTTTGACTTTCCGATGCAGATTTAAAGGCAGTTGAAGTTGAAAAAGGCAGTTTTTTGCGTTTTTAACAGCCTTTTGAGCACTTTTTCAGGTTTCTCCTCACTCTTCGGAACATAAGTCCGGACAGGAAAGGTTTCCAGCCCCTAGACAGGGTTGTCTGTAAGGTTCAACTTCTTGTGCATCCGTTCCATACCTCTATTTTCCGTCCGAGCCCCACAGTGTCCCACCAGGGGGCGCTGTATATATATTTTTGGGTTAGGGTTAGGGTTAGGGTTAGGGTTAGGGTTAGGGTTCGGGTTAGGGTTAGGGTTAGGGTTAGGGTTAGGGTTAGGGTTAGGGTTAGGGTTAGGGTTCGGGTTCGGGTTAGGGTTAGGGTTAGGGTTAGGGTTAGGGTTAGGGTTAGGGTTAGGGTTAGGGTTAGGGTTAGGGTTAGGGTTAGGGTTAGGGTTTGGGTTAGGGTTAGGGTTAGGGTTAGGGTTAGGGTTAGGGTTAGGGTTAGGGTTAGGGTTAGGGTTAGGGTTAGGGTTAGGGTTTGGGTTAGGGTTAGGGTTAGGGTTAGGGTTAGGGTTAGGGTTAGGGTTAGGGTTAGGGTTAGGTAATAGAGGTTCGTATGACAATGAGGAAGTTCCTCTTTTGTGAACCGTAAGGCCTTAAAAGAGGTACCATATGTCAAATGAAAGGTCTTGAGGAGCTATGAATATAGGACTTGGTTTTGAGTGGCTCCGCCCCTTCCTGTGGACGCCACGCCCCTTTTTGTGGGTTCCTTAAATCCCCTTTGAAACCCATGTTAAAAAAAAAGTGCTCCAAACGTTCTGAAACTTTGCCTACCCCCACTAAGTCACCCATTGCGAACAAATACTCTGCTCTCGGTTTTTCAAAAAAACGCTCGCTAGGGGGCGCAATAGCGAAAAAAAACTTTATTTCCGGCTTACTGGCCTGAAGGTGGCGCACAATGTCAAATCTGATGTGACCTACCCCCACTAAGTCGACCCTTCCGCATCTTCTGGTACCAAGTTTTTCCGGATCCGCCCACCGGAAGTGGTATTTCCTCATATGAGGAGATGAGGAAGTCGGCCAAATCTCCTAAGTCCAGACCTTGGGGACCCAAAAAAATGTTATTACATAGCATTACCATTCGACTCCAAATCATCTGAAACGTGCTCCTAACTGGTTTTTGGGAGTCACTTTTTGGAAAAGTCAAGGTCTGGACTTGGGTTTTTTTTTTTTTTTAGGTTTATTTTATTATTATTATTTTTTTTTAGGTTTGGTTTCTTTTTCTTTTTTTTTTTCTTTTTTTTTTTATTTTATTTTTTTTCTTTTTTTTTTTTTTTTAAATTTTTTCTTTCAATTTTTTTTTTTTTTAATCCAACTCCCCCTAAATCAGGTGCACTGAGTCTGAATAAACAGGTTTTATTTCAATAGAGTAAAAGGAAGTGCCTCAAATAGCCACTTCCTGGTGTGTTTCAGGCAGTTCCCGGAAGTAACGCTGGAATTTTACCACTCCCCTAGACTAATTCTAGGACGCAGAGTTGAATGGTACCAGTTTTATGTCTGTACAACAACTGGAAGTGCCTCAAATAACCACTTCCTGGTGTGTTTTAGGCAGTTCCAGGTCAGTAGGTGTTCCGATATATTTTTTTCTCAAAACTACACATAATTTTAAGCCTCAGGTCGACACTTTGTAAACCAAAAAACAGGAAGTGT
>NW_027664855.1:0-35765 GCF_963921795.1 Nannobrachium achirus
TAACTTTTTGAGACTGCAGCTGCCCTTTGCATGACCTGAGTCCATTACGTCACCCAGTCAGTGCAGGCAGCCCCTCTAGGGAAGACATCACGGAAGGATTAACATTGCTTTAGATTCTACTTTGAAACATAAGAACGGCTTTATCTAAGAATGAAGTGAAAACAGCCCCATGGAAGCAGAGAGCTGATTGTTTTCACGGCGACACTTTACCGCGATTTTACCGCGATTTTTGGATTTTAGTTTCGCGAGCGTTTGTAAACAAATGGATTATCCTCCTCAATCTTCTCTGGACACGCACGTGCACACGCACACGCACGAAGCTTGCGAGGCACGTCAAAACAAAGCGTAAGTCAATGGTGGCAGCAGCAACAGCTATAAATGTTATAAACCTTAGCAGCCCATGTGTTAATCAAGTCATATGACACCACCCACACGTCTGTACGACAAACGGTTCATGAGATATAGAGGCACTTCCTGTTTGGCGAAGGGCACTTCCTGTTTGGCGAAGGAAGTTTGCCCCTTCGCCACGGGCATGCCGTTTTACAAAAACTCACGATTCGCACAACGACAAAATGCCCCAAAACGCCACTAAGTAGTCAAAATGGCTGACTTCCTGTTTGTTTTCGGACATGGCGCCAAGAGAATTTTTTGTGAGTCCGGACATGATACAGGTGTGTACCGATTTTCGTACTTGTAGGTGAACCGTATAGTGGGGCTGCGCCGTTGAAGGGCGCGTAGGGGGCGCTATTGAGCCATTAGGCCACGCCCCCTTTAGATGTTTTTTAAAAATACGCAATTTTTCGCCACTTGTGATGTGCGTGCAAAGTTGCGCAACTTTTGGAGTATGTTTTGCGCCTCAAAAACGCGATTCATGACGGATAAAATAATCTTTACAATTACAATAGGGTCCTCACACTGTGTGTGCTCGGGCCCTAATAATAATAATATCTCAAATATATATAGCGCTTTTCCGAGTACCCAAAGACGCTTTACATGGGGCAAAAAAGAAATAAACAACTTTATTAAGGATTAAAAACACTAATAAAACCATTGTATTAAATATTTTTCATTTCCCAAATAATTATTACAAATAAATGAAAAAAGTTATCGAAAAAACACGGCTTGCTCACAAATTAGGAGGGTATTATGAGTCACCATAAAGAATAATGGGTGTTTTTAATGAATCTATCATGATTAAAAGTGTGGGGAGAGGCCCTGGGCCTGGAGGGCCTGGTAACATTTATATCAAATATCTAAATATTGAATCAAGCAAATTAAAAACTGTTCAGGGTGTTCATAAAAGCCTGATTAGATTAGTGTATCAGTATTAGTGTATTTTCCGGACAATAGGGGGAGCTGTAATTGTTGAAGCCTCACCCACTCTGTCTTCCTATTGTTTGGGCTTTAAACATAGGGGCGGAGCTATAGGCGATGCAGCCAATGCAGTCGCATTAGGGCCGGGTGGGAGAGGGCCTGCCACCACTCCGGAAAAAAATAAAATAATAATAATAATAAACCGGTTTGAGAAGACACTCTTTTGCCCCTCTTGACTGATTGCCCTATCACATCAGTTGCCTGAGAAAAGCTGTTTCCTGTTTACTTTTAGCGGTAGGCATGCTTCTCTCTGCCGTTGTGGTGGAATGGAACACCCCGCCGTCTGTTTAGCGTTTAAGTCTATATCTGTTATCGGTAGTTTTCTACAGCATGGCTCTGAAACTATTATCTGATTTCTTTGGTGGGCCGCCGCCCAATTAAAAAAGAAAAAATAATTGTAGGCTACAGAAGCAAGTAGGATATTGTTGATCAGTCCGTGACTCAGAGGAGGAGGATTAGGAACAGAATTTCCACTCAAAGGTAATTAATAGCATTTTATACCAGGGGTCTTCAACAGGGGGTCCTCAGACAAAGTTACTACAGGGGGTCCTCCAAATCTTCCAATCCTTTTTATATTAACCACTTGAACCCTAGTGTCCATATTATGAGAACTGTTGCCAAAAATAGAAGATCTAAGCTCGTGAGCTGTAGATCGGCTATTTCCGGCAAAGAGGTTTGTTTTAGACGGGAAAGGGACACGTTTATTAGGTAATGATGGTTTAAGTGGTTAAATATCTGAAACACAAATTGACATGAATCCAAAATACACTGATGATTGTGCTGTCAAGCGATTAAACTATGGAATCTCTGAAAAGGTTTTGGGGGTCCCTGCTTCATCTCTCTCTCAACTAAGGGATCCTTGGCCTGAAAACGTTGTACGTACGTAGAGACAGTACCATTTCGAGACATGGTACTGTCTCGAAATCTTGTGTTTGTACTTAGATGGCCAAAAGGATTGGGCTGTCATTGCTGAAGCCCCACCCCCTCTGTCTTCCTATTGGCTGAGCTTTAAAGAGCCATAACTCCAGTTCGCAGCATGGTACCGTCTCGAAACTTGGTGTCTGGACTTAGAAGGCCAATAGGGAATGGCTGTAACTGTTGAAGCCCCGCCGTCGCAGGCACACTTAAAATGTTGTAGAAATGTTATTTTCGAATTACCTTCACTCTCTGTCGTCAAGTTCTCCACCTGGCCTTCAGTGGTACTGAGTCTGGTCTGGAGGAGTTCAACCTGCTTCTGGCTGGCAGTCAATTCAGCAGACATTTCTGGAAAACATCACAGAGAAAGATTTTAAACAAATTTCAGCCCATTTTTGGCACAAAAAGCATGTTGCCTCTTGACCATTCTAACCAGCATTTTGTTTTAACATACCTTCCATCTCATGTTTGGAGATGCCCAACTCCACCCGAAGATCAGACACCAAGTCTCTCTGCTCCATGGCTTCTTCCTCCACGTTCTTCAGCTTCTCTCGCAGTTCTACCACGGTGTCTTCCAGGCTGTGCACCATGTCTCTAACAAACTTCAACTCTTCCCAGATGTCAGCTTGTAAGACGTTACCTGGTTCTACATGATTGTCTCTCTCATTAAGCGCTCCTCTCTCCCCCTGAGCTCCAGCCTCAGAGAGACACAACAGTAGAACAAGCAAAGCCCCAGCAGCCTTCATTCTGGAACAGAGTGAGTGAAGATACCGTACGGTCCAGCACGTCTTTTATACTCTCCCTCCTCATAGACCAGCATTGGAAACGTCATGGTACCCAGTGGAAAGTTCATCTACAAGCTGGACCCTAAATTAAGTCAAGGTCTGAGAACTCCAACATGTGGTCCACGATAAGAGCTGGCAAGACTGAATGTTCTGGATCTGGAAAGAGCGGCTGTGAAGATATTCAATGTAATCAGCTGTTGTTGCTGCAATAACACTGAGGACACTGAGGTTAGAGTGTTCACTGACACGTTCACATGAAGCAAATGATCACTTTAAAATAGACTGATATTTATTCAAATGATCACTTTAAAATAGACTGATATTTATTCAAATGATCACTTTAAAATAGACTGATATTTATTCAAATGATCACTTTAAAATAGACTGATATTTATTCAAATGATCACTTTAAAATAGACTGATATTTATTCAAATGATCACTTTAAAATAGACTGATATTTATTCAAATGATCACTTTAAAATAGACTGATATTTATTCAAATGATCACTTTAAAATGGACTGATATTTATTCAAATGATCACTTTAAAATAGACTATTTATTCAAATGATCACTTTAAAATAGACTATTTATTCAAATGATCACTTTAAAATAGACTGATATTTAAAACAGATCCCAGTGAGTCTATGCAGCATTGCTACAGTACGTCCTCTCCTTTTATCCTTGCTGTCAGGTGGAAACCTCATATGTCCATAACTGTTGCTTTTCAGCATTCAAATTCAAAAGTAGCAAAAAAATATAGCTGATCTACAAGCTTGAGATATGTTTGATAAGTTTGTGTGACACTCAAAGTATGACGAGGTAGGGCTTCAATTTATAAAAAAAAAACATAAAACATTGAAATATATAATTCATTAAATATGGAGATAAGAGCTTGCTGTGCGGCAGTGAGGATATCCATTTGACATGATGACACTACCCTGGCATGTCCTTTATCAATGTTCCCGGTAGTCTCACCCACTGGAATGTGGAAGTTCCTTTCTAACTCCCAACTTGTAACCAAATAGACCCTTTTGGTTCATGTGACGCTCGGTGACAACGCTACAAACATTGGCTTTTTATCGCTTTTAAAGCCACATTTTTTAATATTGTTACTCTCAGTTATGTGGCCACAATGGCTTGTTTTAACCCAGTTTTAACTTTTGAATGATCGGTCACATAGATCCGTAGTTATAGGGGTGTCAGTCTAGCCGGTCTATCCTGACTATGGCAGCTTCGCACCCTGACAGCTAGCGACCCGGCATTAGCCTGCCTGACAGCTAGCAAACCAGGAGCTACACAGAAACCAAACCCCTGCGGAACCCTCTACCTACGCTACTACAACCGATCTTGAACAGATCCAACTCACAGGCCCACACTCTGGGCCTGGTTGGTAAGTGTCGCTCTCTCCTGGACCTCCTGTGATCCTGTTCTGTTGCCTAGGCTATCTATCCGCTGTGGGCACCCGTTTGTGGTGCCCTGCGTGTACGTATATTGTCCTGAGAAACAACCGGCAACATTACATTACTGCTACATCTCTCCCTGTCTGTTCCACTTTCCACTTTTACTGGCCACAGTCTGTTTTTTCCCCCAGCACCCACCACCACCATGCCAACACCCGACTTACCCTCTGGCTGCGACGGTTGTATCCACCTCAAGGAGCGAGTGTCGGAGTTGGAGGGAAGGATTTCAACACTCCACCAAATTCAAGATGATGAACTGCTCCTAGACTCACTGTACACCTTCATCCATGATCCCGTTCCACCAGCCCCCGGCCATGATGCGTCCAACAATGCCATCCCGGTCGGCACCATCACGAGGCGGGACCTGGATGCGACGGTCCCGGCCACTGGACTCGTCCGCCGCCGCCTCCCCTCTCCCAAGGCGGGGGAACTGGACGACACGGTGCCCGACGATCGATTCACCCTCTCCCGCCCCCCGTCCTCCGAGGTGGGAGAGTTGGATTCCACAATCCTCGCGGCGGTGGATGAACGGCGCCCAGCTGCTCCCCCTGCCCACTGGTCTCAGCAGGGGGCCAGGAAGCGAATCACTCCGTCGGCCAGCTCCACTCCGGGTCCTGCTCCCTGGATCACGGCCTCTCGTGGCAAACACGGGAGGCCCCCTTTCCGCGCACCGCTTAACAAACCCCCCCCACTACCCACTAGTAATCCGTTTTCAATCCTGGACATGAACGAGTTCCCCCCATTAGTCCCGTCATCACCTCCATCAGTTCAGGCTATCTCGTCCTCCGCCAGCCTTAAGTTGACCCGCCGGTCCATGTTAAAAAAGGCCGTTAAGCGTCGGTCCGAGGGTCCCTCTGGGCATCAGCTTTTTAAGAAGCCCACCCCCTCAACCCTGGCCAACACATGGGAATGGCCAGGGAGTCAGCCGCCGCGGGTGCCCACCCCTCCCGCACAGCAAGCGTCTGCCCCCGCAGCTCTGGTCAGCGGCTCCTCTCCACAAAGGCCCCCCACATCCCCCCTCTCCCCCCCTACCACGATCGTTATCGGCGATTCGATTGCAAAACACATCCGTTTGACTAATACAATAATACGCTGCTTTCCCGGAATAACCACTGGTAAACTCCTTGATATAATCCCTGATGTCCTGGTTTCCATCCCCTCCACAGTCACAAAAATCATCATTCACGTTGGGACGAACGACCGCCACTCAGAACTCTCAAAAAATAATTTCACAAGTCTTCTCAATCTCCTTAGCTCCAGCGAAAGGTTGGTCTGCGTCTCTGGCCCTCTGCCCACGTTGTGCCGTGGCCGCGGAGATGCACGCTCCAGTCGGCTGCTGGCTCTGCATAATTGGCTCCAAGCTGCGTGCCATTCCCTTAATATATTTTATATAAATAATTTCCATCTGTTTTGGGAACGGCCATCCTTTTACGCTGCCGACGGTCTCCATCCAAATAATATTGGAGGCCAAATGCTAACGAATAATTTGTCTCGCTCCATAGCTCAGCTGACACCACCAAAACGTAAACAATGACTGATTACATCCCCGACAATCCAGCACGTCACTTCCGGTCAACGACTGCCCCCTTCTTTGCCCCGGCCTCACATAACATTCAGCGCTAGCGCCCCCTGCTGTTGTACCGACTCACTCACCGCCAATATTCCAGTTAGGATTTCATTAAATAGAAAATGTAGGAAACCTGGGCTCACGAGGGGCCCTAACATAATTCCCCTACTGTCTGAACCAGTCAGCTACACACAAAATGTATTTTTAAATGGAGGCTTGTGGAACATAAGATCTATCACAGAGAAATCTTTTAATGTAAATGAGTTTATTATCAATCATAATCTGGACTTCTTTTTTCTGGTTGAAACCTGGTCAGCTACTGATGTTGATATTATCGCGGCATGTCCCCCCGACTTCTTGTTTTGGAACTCCTGCAGGGCCGGACGAGGAGGGGGGCTTGCTGTTATATACAAAGCCGGGCTAAAATCCACACCGGTTGCTATAGGGAATTTCTCCTCCTTTGAGCTCTTCTCTTTCACCACTCCCCATCCCACTGTCTTTTTTGGCTTATTATACCGACCCCCAAAATCACAAGGTTTTTTAGCAGAATTTGGTCACCTTCTCTCCATTATAACCACTAATTATGAGAAGATATTACTCTTAGGTGATATGAATATTCATATTGACGTCCAGGAAAATAAAATGGCGTCCGACTTCCTAGACCTGATTCACACTTTTAATTGTACCCAACATGTTTCTGGCCCAACCCATAACCGTGGTCATACTCTTGACCTAATTATTTCCCTTGGACTTAATCCAGTAGATCTTCAGGTAATCCCCATGACTGCCTCAGACCATTCCGCCATTCTTTTTAAACTTCCTCTAGCACCTGAGGTACCCACTCCGAGAGGCCCCAGATGCTTTCGGCCCATTACACCTGTGACTATGCAGAATTTCTGCAGCACTTATCAGGCTTCCAAGCATCCAGAGCTGCTAAACTCCACTTGCTCTGTGGATGAGTTGACCACTCAATTTATGCAACTCTGTACCAATTCTATGGACATCGTTGCCCCATTAAAAATGTCTAAAGCCTCTGATCTATCAAAAAAGCCACCACCATGGATAAACGATCGCGTCCGGGCCATCAGAAGAAAATGTAGACACGCAGAGCGTGTTTGGAAAGCCTCGAGGCTACCATCGAATTTCACCGCCATGAAAATACTTTTAAAAGAATTAAATAGCACCATAAAAGAGGAGAGATCAAACTATTTCTCCCATCTCATAGCCACAAATCCCCGGAACCCCAAACTTCTTTTTAGCACAATTAATTCTCTCACTCGCCGTCCCACCGATTCCATTGACACTATTTCTATTGAACGGTGTGAAGCTTTCAGATCCTTCTTTGTAAACAAAGTTCTGAATATTAGAGCCCAAATTGTGCCATCTTTGTGCACCCCCCCACATAGAGAGGTGCTTCAAAATTTTAACTCATTTCTCCCCGTCACCCAAACTGAGTTAATGCGCATTATCTGCACTATGAAACCCTCCTCTTCACCCCTAGATGCCATTCCCACTGTATTTTTAAAAGAAGTTTCTTCTTTTTTAGCCCCAGACATTTTAGCAATTTTTAACAAATCTCTCTTCACCGGTGTATTTCCTTCAGTTTTTAAATCAGCAGTTGTTCAGCCTCTTTTGAAAAAACCTAAACTCGATACCAATAACCTCAATAATTTTAGGCCGATATCAAAACTACCATTTCTCTCAAAAGCCCTTGAAAAAATTGTTTACTCCCAACTTTTAACCTTTTTAAATACACATTCACTCTTTGAGAGATATCAGTCAGGTTTTAGAGCACAGCATAGCACGGAGACGGCACTTCTCAAAGTTTTAAACGATATCCGGTCAAATTCCGATAATGGCTTCTGTACAGTCTTGGTGCTGTTAGACCTTTCCGCTGCGTTCGACACAATCGACCACAATATTTTAATCGACCGGTTACAAAATTGGGTAGGTGTGACTGGGTCAGCCCTTGAATGGTTCAGATCATATCTTTCGGAAAGAACTTTTACTGTTGCTGCAGGGAATGTGTCCTCTAGCCCTGCGGACATAACATGCGGCGTTCCGCAAGGCTCGATCCTTGGTCCATTATTATTCTCCATCTACACACTGCCACTAGGCCAAATTATCCGCAACTTTGACATTTCATTCCATTTCTACGCTGATGATACTCAAATCTATCTGTCCATAGACCCAATAGACACAACCTCTCCCACCGCACTCACTCCACTGACGGACTGCCTCACTGCAATAAATTCCTGGATGTCAAACAACTTTCTGCTACTTAATAATGACAAAACTGAGGTCATTGTCTTTGGCCCAAAAAGACACAGAGCCAGTGTTTCTCTGCTCTTAGAGGCTCACGGTTTGAGTTGCACTAAGGAGGCCAGAAACCTTGGTGTAGTCCTGGACTCAGACCTAAATTTCAATAAACATTTTACAAACATAACAAAATCGGCCATTTTCCAATTAAGGAGCATTTCCAAAATTAGATCCTTCCTATCATTTTCCGATGCACAAACCGTTATACATGCCTTTGTCACCAACCACCTGGACTACTGTAATTCTCTTTTTTCCGGTCTCCCTCAAAATTCAATCAACCGCCTCCAACTTGTCCAGAATACTGCAGCCAGGGTGCTTACTAAGACGAGAAAATACGACCATATCACCCCTATTCTGGCCTCACTGCACTGGCTTCCTGTGGCTCTTAGAACTGATTTTAAAATGTTATTGTTTGTTTTTAAATCACGAATTGGCACTGCACCCATGTATATCTCGGACCTTCTATCCCCTTACAATCCTACCCGCACCCTCAGGTCTTCCGACCAGCTCCTGCTCACGGTCAAAACTGCAAACCTGGTCACAGAAGGGGACAGAGCCTTTGCCGTAAGGGCCCCCCATCTTTGGAACAATCTTCCTCTGGTAGTCAGACAGGCTACCTCATTGACTACTTTTAAAACTCTTTTAAAAACCCATTTTTATAGAATGGCTTTTAACTAGCCCAGTCAATGGTACTCTTTGCTTGTTTTTATCTTGTGTCTATATTTTCTGTTGTTCTTTTTAAATTGCCTTTATTTTTCTGTAGGAATTGTTTTTACTCTAATTACCTGTGTTTTTCTTTGATGTTTTTGTTGTTTTTACCCCAATCTGTTGTCGGGGTTTGTGTTGTGTGTGATGTGAAGCACTTTGTTAACTTGTTTTTGAAAAGTGCTATATAAATAAAGTTTATTATTATATTATTATTATTATCCTTGGTTGTGGACATGATGTCATAGTAGGTGAACATTCTGCACACATCAGTGGAAATAGCAGATCTACAAGCTTAATTCACAGCTGATCCTCAAGTGGTGTAGGAGGAGAAAGAGAGGGTGCATGTCATTATAACATTTTAAATTAATTGTATTGTCTTTAGTGAAAGTGGTTTTGGACATACAAGGTTACAACATGAATAAGATTAGGTAGCCTACTAATCTAGTTTAAATATTGACATTTGTCCTGTACCTTGTACATGCATGTTTAAAATAAAGTCTGTCTATGATTTGAATAGCTTAGAATTGAATGCACAATAACATGGTATGATTATAAAAATTAAACACAATTTTATACATAAATATACATGTTGTAGCCCCAGGCACTACCCCCACCCTACGAGGTCCAGCTCCCCATCAGTTTGGGGGTCCCTGGCCTGAAAACGTTGAAGACCCCTGCTTTATTGTGTCATCATAAATGTATTTCTTTATTGTGTTGTTTATGATGGCAGATTTCAAACTCTTATTAAAAATGCAGTCATCAAGACAGAAGTTTGACAAGCCCAGTGGATCTCAAAGTGGTGTCCGGGGACCCCCAGGGGTCCTTGAGGGGTTCCAGGGGGTCCCCAAGAAAAGTAGTGAATACAGCAGGGGTATTCAACTAAATTGTCCAGGAGGCCACATTGACAGAAACCCAAGGGGCCGGTGGCCGCACCCCCCCCAGCTATTGTACACTTGAAACAATGGCACGACCACATTTTCACTACTACATTTTCACAAACAACCACATTTTCATCCAACTACATTGCGAAAAAGTGTTCAAAATTGCTCCAGGGGCCACAAGGAAGGTCCCGCGCGGCCCGTGGGCTGCCAGTCGAATACCCATGGAATACAGCATCACAATCATTTTAAACACTTTATCCATTTATACGCTGGCTGTTCAAAAATATCAGATCTCCAAGCTTGCAGAGCGTCACTTCAGGCTGCACTGCGAGCTTGTACTTCTGCTATTTTTAACATTATTCTCTTCTGGGGGTCCCTGGCACAAAACTTTTACGGATGGGGGTCCGCGACCAAATACATATCAATTTTGAGAACCACTGCCCATCTACTAAACATGGATGGATCTTAGTGTTCTAACCAGGCTATAGTTGATCATCACAATGCCTTGCCAGTGGGTTTAGCCATGGCCTGGATTCAAACCTGTGAGCTTCTGTCTCCCAGACAGAAGCCTTCCATTCAACTACAACAGTGTTTCTATGTCACGGTTTGGTTCAGGAGGTTAAGGACTCAATTGCAGAACGAAAGGTTGAAGGCAGAGCAGTGAAGATGCAAGGGTGTTTATTAAACAATCAAAGGCAAACAATAAAGGGAAAACTAAACTGGGAAAACTAAGGGCAAAAATACGAAGGTACAAAACACTAGGTTCAAAGACAAGAAGTTCTACAGTACAATACAAGGCAAAGACAAGATAAACCATAAACTTACGATGACGAACCGACCAAGAAAAGAACACACTGGGGAGTATGAATGCACAGGACAACTAGACACAGGTGAACTAAAATACAATCAACACTGGGATAGGCTGGGGCACAACAGGACACAGGAGGAGAACATAACTAATCAAGGTAGGTGAGACAAGGCAGGAAAACAAATACAGGGGCAGAGTCAGACAGGAAACACTGGGTACTAAAACTACAAAATAAAGTACAAAACCAAATGGCACAAAGGTGGAACAAAAATACAAGACTAGATACTGAGCAGAAGCCAAAAGTACAAGTACCACTTCTCAAAAGTCCAAAAAACAGATAGTTAGAAAGTGTGTGGCACGAAGCTGAATAACATAGGATATATCATGAAGCTCAATATACACAGGGACGGATTAACCCCAGTGAGGGCCCCTGGCCTATAATTTTTTAGGGCCCCCCCGACCCTCCACTATAACCCCCCCTCCCTCCCGACTCGCACTACCCAGCTTAGATTTTAAGCCATGATGATCATCTGTGGGCAAAGAAAGCACCTGAGGAGGGCCCCAGACATTTGATTTTTAGTTAACCTATACATTTAACTTTAGTAAATTGTTAATGACCACGTGGCCCAGTTCCCCCAAGGGACCCTAAGAGCCAAGGGCCCCTGGCAACGGCCCCACTGGCTCAATGTCTTGACAAAACACAGTGCAAGCTCCTATGGTGAAGCTGAAGCTTTCTGTCCACATAGTCCTTGAACGAAAGTGTGAACGACCCATTTCAGGGATTTGAACGAATCGTTCACGAGTCGTGCTAATGATTTGATTCTTTATGAACGAATCACTCATGAACGACAATTGACTTTAATGATTACAGCGCATATTACAGTGTGCTGAGCACATGAGAAAAACAAGAGAGGAGAGAGAAAACACGTGAGCTAAATAGATAAAACCAGAGAGAAGAGCGAAACACAAGAGAAAAGAAAACAAGAGAGAAAAACAATATTGTAATGTGTGTTTGTTTTTGTTGTTGTCGCTTGTCTGTTATCCTGCATTTCCTGAGCATAACGTAACGTGATGCCGACGTCGTTACCACGGTAACCAAAGCAGATATGTAGACGCAGGGCAGCTTTGGGCTGCTGCTATTAAAATCAGTCAGAACGCACAGATCAGATCTGGTCACTTGCAAATGCAGTGTGAAAAGTCGAGCCAAAAGATCCGATTTGAGAACCAAATCAGATTTGGGCTGGATTTGACTGCAAATCCGGCCCTCTGGATGTGATTTTTCAAAATCCGATTTCATGTGACATGTATGTGACCTGTCTGGATTTAGACTATTTAAAAAAAATCGGATTCCACTTTTGATGTGACTCAGATCTGATTCAGGCTAGATTTTAGTGGCAGTGTAAAGCCGGCCTTAAAGCGACAGTAGTACATTCAGTGTCCAGTGTATGCGAGGTCTGAATGTGTTTGTGTGGCCGGGAACCACGCCACGCAGGAGCGGACTGTGACATTCTAACCATTCAACTACAATAATCCTGTTGAAATGTGTTGAAAAGCACCTTTTTCCTTTCCATTATAACATCACAAGATTGAAAACAAATACCCTAAAAACACCATTTCATCCTAAAAAGTGCATGTTTTAATTAATAAAGTCAAACCCACTTGGATGTTTTCCCTTCGCTTCTCTATTCCGTTTGTTTGGTTACTCTGTGGTTTTAACATTGTAGTATATCTGTAAAATACACACACATTATACTGTATGCCTCATCTCTCATACAAGTTAGAAGTTAGAAGCAAACACATAATCAGTACAGGCCAGGTACATGCAGATAAGCAGCACATAGGAAAAACAAACTCAGGTTCGACCCTGAATTATCATCGTTGAACACACACACACACACACACACGCACGCACGCGCGCGCACACACACACACACACACACACGTCACATGCACGACAACTAGTTCACCTTGGACATTCCAAATATGGTCAGCACTTGTCTATTCGACCAGACAACTATACCCTTTCACTAAGGTGCATGTCGATACACACTTTAAGTTCCCTAGGACCTAGGGAACTTAAAGTGTGTATCTACATGCACCTAGGACCTAGGTGCATGTAGATACACACTTACTTTAAGTTCCCTTTAAAAAGACAACAGAACAAAGGGATCCTTACCTCTTACTCTCACCCTCTTTCCCTTGCTTCTCTCATCCATCATCTCCTTTCCTGTCTCTCCTGTTCTCCATTCTGTTGATGTTCTACTTGTTTGGAATAAACTATTGATGCTAATTGCTAACTTAAGCCTATATTTCAGCCTCAGGGTCAGGTTTCTTTCCAACTATTCTGTTTTCCAACCTTCCACCTTTACAACAACATCCTGTAAAATATTAAAGGTCATCGATTATTGGCTAATTGTTGTCATTAATCTTGTCATGGACAATCAGGTATATCAATCATCTTGTTGTCTTTATATTTTTATACTGAAATGATGTTATTCTGATGAATTCTATATAATTATGCTGTGTTGTTTACAAATCATATTCTATTAACATTTGTATTGTGTTATACTGTACACACAGTAGGTAGAGGCCTCATATTTAAAGGAGCTATAGTAAACCTTTTCTTGAAAAACGAATGCTAAAATAAAAATAATGTTTCGAAAGTATTTTATAAAAAAATAAGCTTCATATAAGTGTTTCTATTCAAAAATGATCACAAAAAGCTTAAAATAATGATTAAATAATCATGTTGGCCATTGTCAGGCTGACACTTTGTTTACATCCTAGCCTAAATAGACTAGGAATGTAAACAAAGTGAAAAAGTTGACTATAGCACCTTCCTGGCCCCTTTCTTTTTATATTTTGTGTATTGTTTGTTTTTACATTGTGCTAAATACATCAAATCAAGTCATTATTGCTGTTCGACAAAATCATTTGTTTGGACTGGATAAGCCAGGATTTGAACCCAACAGGTTGACACTTTACAGACTGAGTCATTGGATCCACAGACTGACCTTTGAGAGAAAGGAGACCATAGAGAGGTTTTCTTTTTACTTTTGTTTCAATGTGTACATGTTTCTTTCAGTGGTGTAAAGTAACTAAGTACATGTACTTAAGTACTGTACTTGAGTACAGTTTTGAGGTATTTGTACTTTACTTGAGTAGTTCCAGTTTTCAATATTTTTACTTCTACTCCACTACATCTCAGAGGCAAATACTGTACTTTTACTCCACCACATTTATTTGAAAATTTGAGTTACTAGTTACTTTGCAGGTGTAAATTATAATATTATAAAACACATATTAACCCACTTTAGCCCTATTTTATACCTTGGCTACTTGAAAATAGCCGATCTATGCATCGTATATATATATATATATATATATATATATATGCAACTGCTCCTGTCAGGGCCTGATTAACCCTGTGTGCCCCAGGGTGACCTCACCTCAGATTGAAGTTTCCCCCCCTCCTTAATCATACCGGCCGCCGGTGGCACAGCGGCCGACCGGGAATTCTCCAGAGTCTCCAGATGGCCAGTCCGAGCCTGGTTCTGAGTTTGTAGATCTGCTATACTTTTGAATTTGAATCGTGAAAAGTAACATTTGTGGAACTTTTGGACATAATATGAGGTTTCCACCAGACAGAGATGATAATGAAAATAAAACACACCCAGTGTGAAGTGAGTGGTGCTTTGTTATGAGTTCAACCATCATCCATGACAGTGACCAAGAATCCTAACCAACTGAACCCTTTACACTTCATGTGTACATGAAATAGTGAAAACAGATGATCTACAAGCTCACAACAGCATAGCAGTGGCGGCCATTTTGTTTACCAGCTCTGGTTCCACAGATAGAAAATCGCCCCCCAAAAAGGCAACGTTACAACTTTTTGTGTTTTTTAGTTTTCATTTTTATGACACAATTAAATTAAATTATGCTCATGATTCACGAGGAGCCAGGAGGATGGCCTAAAATAATTATTATATAAATATTTTCCGTAGGGCCTAGCAGTGGTCGTGGTTTACTGGTGCCACTAAAAAATACATTAAAACAATAGTAAAACTTTTATTTAAATATTTATATCAATTATTTTAAGCCCAGAGTCAAGCCATTCAAGACCCTGGTAAACCATGACCATGAAACCTTTGATTCTGTGAAATGAATGAATGTGTCACATGCTGGTGTAGTGAGGACCCAAAAGCAGGACAGCCAGGCAGGTTGTGCATCAAAAACCCATGGTTGGGTGTTTTAATAAACAATAGGTGAACGCTGAACAGAACAGAGATCACAAAATACAAACTAACTAATGCAGTGACACCAAACAAGGACTGACTGGGGAACAACACTAATATACACATGAGGACTGATTACACATGAGATACAGCTGGGTAGACAACATAGAACCATGACAACTAGAACATGAACACAATACATAGAAATACCTAGAAGACCTAGACAAGACAGGCAAAGTCTGTGACTGTGACAGAATGAATGAATGAATGAATGAATGAATGAATGAATGAACTTGAAGCAGTGCTCTTCCGAGCACAGGTCTCCACCAGGCCAGGCGTCCTGGTGGTGGTATAATAGGCCAATGTAAAAAGGGTGGCATGTGTTATTCACCAATCTTAGACCTTTCATGGCACCACCATGAGGCTGATTTGAACATTTTGTAGTGTAATTTCTTTCTTGGCCTTTTGCGAATGTGCGTGCACAATTTCATTACAATTGCACGCTGTGTTCATGATTTGAGGCATTTTGTTCAAAATGGATCGATCCTACAAAGTTTGGAGGCCAATCTTAGCCAATCAGGATGGAATATGTAATATGGGACAGATCCGTCTTGATCATATGACTGTAGAGATACTGTGTACTGATTTGTGTTAATTATGGGTAAAATCTGAAGGAGTAATATCCAAAAATGTGTCTTACATAAGTCGGCCTCCTGGTGGCGCTATGAAAGGATGTGAAAAGGGGGCATGGTGGCGCAGTGGTTAGCGGTTCACCTCACAGCTAGAAGGTCCTGGCTTCGATTCCCTCCGGGGGACGCTGTGGGTGCTGGGGGCGTGTTTCTCCCCCCGCGTCATCAGCACCCACACCCTAGGTGGGGTTGGTAAAAGGGCCTTTCTGTGTGGAGTTTGAATGTTTTCCCTGTGTCTGTGAGAGATTAGCTGGTAAGAAATTCGGAAGACGCACGGACACACGCACGCACGGACGGACAGGGGCGAAAACATACTCTCCCCATGCCTTCGGCTGGTGGAGACAATAAATAAATCGCTATTCGGTATAAATCGGTATTTATTAAATATAGTATTCACATAATTAAATATTCAAATATTTTGGTCGAGCCCCCACATAAAGGAGGACTTCACCACTTTTCAACCCATCTTCATAATTGGTCCTCACCAATGTTCATGATAAAACGCTACAAATTATTTCTACTCGTCTGTGTCTCATAGGAGGTCTGTGGAGCCGCCTATCAGTGACATCATCGTTGGTCTTTTTTTATATTTAAAATGTTTAATTAAATATTGTATTAACCTGAGAACAATGGCATTATAGCATGCTATAGGCCTACTGTATAACCTAGAGGAATAGAAAGCCTGCTATTGGCTTGGATTCACCATCCATGATGTCACTGGTAGGCAGGTTTCTGAACTGTCCACAGCCTCCTCTGACTGAGACACAGACGACAGTATTCAAACATGTTTGTTTCAGGTCACCTCGGTAAATAACCCTTTTCACCCACGGCACCCCTGAATTACATTGTTACGTTATAGCACCTATATTAACCCTGAATTACATTGTTACGTTATAGCACCTATATTAACACCCTGAATTACATTGTTACGTTATAGCACCTATATTAACACCCTGAATTACATTGTTACGTTATAGTACCTATATTAACACCCTGAATTACATTGTTACGTTATAGCACCTATATTAACACCCTGAATTACATTGTTACGTTATAGTACCTATATTAACACCCTGAATTACATTGTTACATTATAGCACCTATATTAACCCTGAATTACATTGTTACGTTATAGCACCTATATTAACCCTGAATTACATTGTTACGTTATAGTACCTATATTAACACCCTGAATTACATTGTTACGTTATAACACCTATATTAACCCTGAATTACATTGTTACGTTATAGTACCTATATTAACACCCTGAATTACATTGTTACGTTATAACACCTATATTAACCCTGAATTACATTGTTACGTTATAGCACCTATATTAACACCCTGAATTACATTGTTACGTTATAGCACCTATATTAACCCTGAATTACATTGTTACGTTATAGCACCTATATTAACCCTGAATTACATTGTTACGTTATAACACCTATATTAACCCTGAATTACATTGTTACGTTATAGCACCTATATTAACCCTGAATTACATTGTTACGTTATAGCACCTATATTAACCCTGAATTACATTGTTACGTTATAGCACCTATATTAACCCTGAATTACATTGTTACATTATAACACCTATATTAACCCTGAATTACATTGTTACATTATAGCACCTATATTAACCCTGAATTACATTGTTACGTTATAGCACCTATATTAACCCTGAATTACATTGTTACGTTATAACACCTATATTAACCCTGAATTACATTGTTACGTTATAACACCTATATTAACACCCTGAATTACATTGTTACGTTATAGCACCTATATTAACACCCTGAATTACATTGTTACGTTATAACACCTATATTAACCCTGAATTACATTGTTACGTTATAGCACCTATATTAACCCTGAATTACATTGTTACGTTATAGCACCTATATTAACCCTGAATTACATTGTTACGTTATAACACCTATATTAACCCTGAATTACATTGTTACATTATAGCACCTATATTAACCCTGAATTACATTGTTACGTTATAACACCTATATTAACCCTGAATTACATTGTTACGTTATAGCACCTATATTAACCCTGAATTACATTGTTACATTATAACACCTATATTAACCCTGAATTACATTGTTACATTATAGCACCTATATTAACCCTGAATTACATTGTTACGTTATAGCACCTATATTAACCCTGAATTACACTGTTACGTTATAGCACCTATATTAACCCTGAATTACATTGTTACGTTATAGCACCTATATTAACACCCTGAATTACATTGTTACGTTATAACACCTATATTAACCCTGAATTACATTGTTACGTTACAGCACCTATATTAACCCTGAATTACATTGTTACATTATAGCACCTATATTAACCCTGAATTACATTGTTACATTATAGCACCTATATTAACCCTGAATTACATTGTTACGTTATAGCACCTATATTAACCCTGAATTACATTGTTACGTTATAGCACCTATATTAACCCTGAATTACATTGTTACGTTATAGCACCTATATTAACACCCTGAATTACACTGTTACGTTATAGCACCTATATTAACACCCTGAATTACATTGTTACGTTATAGCTCCTATATTAACCCTGAATTACATTGTTACGTTATAGCACCTATATTAACCATGAATTACACAGTTACGTTATAACACCTATATTAACCCTGAATTACAGTGTTACGTTATAGCACCTATATTAACCCTGAATTACATTGTTACGTTATAACACCTATATTAACCCTGAATTACATTGTTACGTTATAACACCTATATTAACCCTGAATTACATTGTTACGTTATAACACCTATATTAACCCTGAATTACATTGTTACGTTATAGCACCTATATTAACCCTGAATTACATTGTTACGTTATAGCACCTATATTAACACCCTGAATTACATTGTTACGTTATAGCACCTATATTAACACCCTGAATTACATTGTTACGTTATAACACCTATATTAACCCTGAATTACATTGTTACGTTATAGCACCTATATTAACCCTGAATTACATTGTTACGTTATAGTACCTATATTAACCCTGAATTACATTGTTACGTTATAGCACCTATATTAACCCTGAATTACATTGTTACGTTATAGCACCTATATTAACACCCTGAATTACATTGTTACGTTATAGTACCTATATTAACACCCTGAATTATATTGTTACGTTATAGCACCTATATTAACACCCTGAATTACATTGTTACGTTATAGTACCTATATTAACACCCTGAATTATATTGTTACGTTATAGCACCTATATTAACACCCTGAATTACATTGTTACGTTATAGCACCTATATTAACCCTTAATTACATTGTTACGTTATAACACCTATATTAACCCTGAATTACATTGTTACGTTATAGCACCTATATTAACACCCTGAATTACATTGTTACGTTATAGCACCTATATTAACCCTGAATTACATTGTTACGTTATAGCACGTTACGTTATAACGGTACTTAAAAATGCTGGATAATTTGGGCAATGTTTGAAAAAAATAATAGTATTCTTTTCCCTCAAGGTCTTAAAAGTCCTTAAATTGTCACTTTAGAAATGTGCAGATACGCTGTATACACTTTGTTTGCTTTTAAGTGAGAAAACATGTTGCACATTAAGCTAATGATCTGGGGAAACCCAAAATCCTTTGGGGACCCCCTGAGGGGTCCCAACCCCCAGTCTGGTAACCATTGACTTAGGAGACACATGATGTGTATTAAAGTTTTACTGCTGTCAGTCAAACAGTGAGCAATGTCTGTTCAAAGTTAGCATTATTCAATTGATTGCTACAGCGCCACCCTTTGGCCAATGGATGTGAGTTTGGTGTCTTTGTCGTTTGGCATAAACCTCTACCATATTAACGAGGTTCGTTAAAAACACGACTGCACAGTTAAAGGGATAATTCACCCCAAAATGACTTATTTGTTATCGATTACTCACCCTATGGAGACTTGAATTCATGGATATTTTTTTGTTTTAGTTGCATAAGCCAATCATTTTAGGAGACTCTTTGTGTCTCCATGGAGAACCACTGCTGGTCATCAATTATTATTGGATTAGGAATGCAACAAAAACTAAGAAATATCATGAATTCAAGTCTCCATGGGGTGAGTAATCGATAGGAGAAAAAAAAAGGTTCCTGAACTATCCCTTAAAGCCAGAACTGTAAAAAAAAACAATAACACTAGGGGACCAGGGCCCCTAATAAAGATAATAATCATTAAAACATACAATAGACACAACAGTGCTCTTGAATGTGTCTTTATTGACAACATGAATATGAGCATTATGGAAGCTCTTTAATGTAATGCTACCAGGACCAGTGGTGGAAGAAGTACTCACATTTTTACTGGAGTAAAAGTACAAATACCTTTTACAAGTACAAGTTACAATTTAGACATTTACACTCTTATCCACAATGACTTACAAGTAGAACAACAATGTAGAAATCTTTCGTAACACGATGCATTAAGGTCTGTTATTTTAGAAGTGCCGAAGTCTAAAACGGGGCTTAATGGTTAATGTGTTTTGTATTAATAATGTAAATCTACAAAGTAACTAGTAACTAAAGCCGTTTAGTAATTACCGTAAGTAAAATGTCAGATCAACAAGCTCACAATGATGTGTTGTGAGCTTGTAGATCAGCTAATTCAGAATATTAATTATAATGTTGTGTTTAAAAGGTTGATGATGATGATGATGATGATGATGATGATGATGATTATAGTAAAAGTATGTGTAAATGCTACTTAAACAGAGTATTGTAGTAAATGTAGTCAGTGAGTTTCCATCAGTGTCAGTAGCAGTGTTACATAGAATAGAGCAGGAAACCACTGAATGAGTTGTGATTGTTTGAGTTATCATAGAGCATGTAGGAACCACCAGGTAACCTCATGTCTACTGTGTCTCCCTGCTCCATCTCTACCATCACTGCATTAGATATGTATTCAAAATATCCATGATTATTGTATCCACGTTTATACATGAGTCGCTGATTATTTTTATACATCATGATCCTCACATGATCTGATGATGCATAGTTAGCAGCAGTGAATCTGAAGTAATAAACTCCTCTGAATGGAGCACGAAAAAAACCTGGAACAAAAAGACACACACACACACACACACACACACACACACACACACACACACACACACACACACACACACACACACACACACACACACACACACACACACACACACACACGGATCATGTTGACACTTTTAAACACTTTTACTTAAAGGGATAGTTCAAACCCAAAAGGACTTTTTCGATTACCCACAACAAGAATGCATGGATATTAATCGATTATCAAAGTATAATCGATAAGAAATAAGAACATATTTTTGGGTGAATACTCCCTTAAGCTCAATTTATAAAAATAGAAAATAGATGATATTTTTGGAGAATGAGTTAACCCTTCACATGCTGTAGCTGATGTTTTCACAGAGATTTAAGTTGCGTCATTAAAATAATTAACGTAATCATTAATGTTAAAGTGTTAGTTCACCTAATTTTGACATAAAGCTGTGTGAAATACTTGCCATTAAAATAGTGGTTACAAATGTATTAATTCATTACCAGAGTCCCGTGGTCAGAGTTCTGGTCAGTTTTAGATGAATATAAAGTAGTTCCGGTGATTTGGCAGGGGCTCATGGCCCAATCATTAAAAATAGATGAATCCACAAAACTAGCGTCATTTGTATTGTTGACCTATTTCTACCAAATAGACCAACTTTCGTTCAACTTTGACCCCTCTGTCACATGGTACTATTTTTTGTGTCCAGTATCACTACGCCACTGCAACATATTTCCCCAAAACAAGGTGCTTTGCAGTCAGCTGATCAGAACGAAACCTCGCTCTATATGGTAGAAATAGGCCAACTATACAAATGACGCTAGTTTTGTGGATTAATCTATTTTCAATGATTGGGCCACGCCAAATGGCCCCCACCCCATTGTAACTACTTAACATTGTTTTTGTTACCTGTTTCCTTTTCTGTTTGTTTTGTTTCCCTTTCCCTCCACATGGCACGTTTTATGAAATATGCCATGATGTATTGTTGTTGTTGTGCAAAAAAAAAAGAAAAACCCAATAAACAAATATATATAAAAAAAAAAGTAACTACTTAATATTCATTAGAAACTGACCAGAACTCTGACCACGGGACTCTGGTAATCAATTAATACATTTGTAACCACTATTTTAATGGCAAGTATTTCACACAGCTTTATGTCAAAAATAGGTGAACTAACACTTTAAAGCTCATTAACATCCTTAACTTAATCACTTGATGTAAAGCTCATTAACATAATTAACTTAATCACCACCTACCTGTAGATGTATTGTAGGCGTTGCCGATGTTAGTGATGATCTTCTGATAAACCAGAGTGGTTTCAGAACTAAATGGTCCAACATATCCATTATTACTCAGCCCAGCAGAGAAGGCCACCTTTGGTTGGTCTGTCAACACAAGAACAATATCACATTATTTATTGTTATAACAAACATATAACATATAATAATGTTGTGGTAATAGTTTAATATTAATAAACTATTCATTTTATATGATTATAAAAGCATATATTATAATATTGATTTATATTTATATGATTATAACATTGTTTTCAGGCAAAAACCTCATATCACCAAATTTCTACTTTTTATGATGTTTTTCTTCATAAATTAAATACTTCATTATACAAGAGTGTTGCAAAAATAGTGAAAATAGCAGATCTATAAGTTCACACTGAGTCTTTGTTCTGAGCTTGTAGATTAGCTATTTTAACAACTTTACATTGTTTTCAAAATGATCATAAAAAGGAATGGTTTTGGAGGGGTTTCCACCTGACAGCAATGATAAAAACACATAGGCTATTTTATTATTTATATCATTATAAATGCATTTGTTATGCTATTACATTGTTTATGTCATTATTAATGCATTTATTGTACTATTTTTACATTATTTATATCATTATAAAAGCATGTATTATACTATTAATTATCACATTATTTATGAATATATTTTACAGCAGATCGTTGATGTCGGGCAGAAACATTGTATTTCCATTTTTTTCTTTGTTAATTAATGCCTTACTTAATAAAATAAACATAAAAATTAAAAAATAGGGAAAATATTAGATCTAAAAGCTCTTTGTAGATCAGCTATTTTCACTTTTTTTAAATTCAAAAAAGGAATAGTTTTGGACATACAAGGTTTCTTCATAACGGTGATGATATACCAGTAATACGTCCTAAAGGGAGAGGTCACCCTAAAGGGCAAGGTCGCGCAGGAAGCAATTCACACAGGATGGAATGTATTTGCAGGTGTGATTCGAGTTACGGTTGGTTGTTTAAGTTGGACAAGAATGTGGACAAAATATTTTCCCAAACATGGATATGACTGACGTCTGACATCATAGATGTCTTATGTTATAGACCACATGAGACTCACATAATATGTCCATATATGGGCATTCCAAGCTATGGGCTTAATATTGATGACATCAGGGATCTCCTCATATGGGCAGGTCAGCAATAGACATTGAGGGATTTCTAAATGTCTGTCTTGGCCATATATGGGCATTGCCAAATATGGATCAACATTGTGATGTCACAACAGGTCAGCTATAGACATCGAGGCGTTACCTACCTAACTATACTGATTGACTGACAGACAGACAGACAGACAGACAGGATCTGCCGGGTTTCATAGCTCCCTACAGTCACAATAAAAGCAACAAGCGTCCATATGACCATATATATGAGTGGTTCTCATCAAGCATCCATATGACCATATATACGTAAAACAAAATAGATATTTTCAAAAATGTTCAAAAATAGCAGATTTACAAGCTTGCAATGTGGCACAAAGTGATGCTCTGCAAACTTGTAGATCTACCATTTTTGAATAGCCACCGTATAAATAGATAAAGTGGTTCAAATGATTGTGATGCTATATTCACTAATTTTGCAGGAGACCGCCTGGAACCCCCCAAAGGACCCCTGGGGGTCCCCGGACCCCACTTTGATATATAGGAATACGTCCATATATAGGCATATACTCCACTATTTGTGGAGTTGTGTTGTTTGAAGACTTTTGTTTTTATTTTGGTTTTTACTTTTAATGTTTGAAATAATCATTCATTCATTCATTCATTCATTCATTCATTCATTCATATATGGGGAGACAGTTGTCCAGAACCACCGATCCGACTGACATGACTATACAGTATATGGAAGTGCCCATAATTAGGCTATGGGAATATACTGATGACATAAGGCATCTCCATATATGGGCATGAAAGGGGCACAAAGACAGACAGACAGACAGACAGACAGACAGACAGACAGACAGACAGACAGACGGTTACAACAAACAGATATTAAATAACATAAATGTACAACTTTTATATTTGATAAAGAAACTTACTGGACAGTTCCTGCACTTTGTCCTCACTGACAGTCAGCCTTGTTTCTACAGCGGACAGCTGAGCACCATGAGCTGAAATCAATACAACATGACTATTACATTAATACATGAATATTACATTAATACAACATGAATATTCATCAAAATGCTCACATACTTGTGAGTTATACAGACCAAACATGAGTAATTATCATTAAAGTAAGACATGTTTCAACACTGTCCTCTCATACATGCATTGACTGAACATCATTCTGGTCTAATTACCTTCACTCTCTGTCTTCAAGTTCTCCACCTGGTCTTCAGTGGTACTGAGTCTGGTATGGAGGAGTTCAACCTGCTTCTGGCTGGCAGTCAATTCAGCAGCCATTTCTGGAAAACACATCACAAAGAAGGACTTTGAACACATTTCAGAGTAACTTTTCACATTCTTCAAGCTCCATTTTTGGCACTGCAAGCATGTTGTATGAATAAATATGAATAGAATAGGCCTACAATGTTCATATTAAATCAAAACGCTCCAATATATGGATTATATGGCAAATACAGTAAATAACATCTTAAAAAAGCATTATCAGTAAAGTAAGACATGTTTCAACACTGTCCTCTCATGCATGCATTGTCTGAACATTCTGGTCTGATTACCTTCACTCTCTGTGGTCAACTTCTCCACCTGGTCTTCAGTGGTACTGAGTCTGGTATGGATGTTCTGGGCCTGGTCTTCAGTGGTATTGAGTCTGGTCTGGAGGAGTTCAACCTGCTTCTGGCTGGCAGTCAATTCAGCAGACATTTCTGGAAAACATCACAGAGAAAGATTTTAAACACATTTCAGCTTGTACCACATTCTTCAAGACCCACGTTTGGCACTACAAGCAAGTTGTTATGAATCAATATTAAAACATTAGTATAGCCTATTCATATTAAATCAAGATGCTCCAACAAATGGATTATATGGATCAAACATACAGTGAATAACGTGATAAAAAAAAACATTATCAGCTCAACAGAAAGCATCATCAGTAAAGTAGTACATTTTTCAACACTGTCCTCTCATACATGCATTGTCTGAACTCTGAACATCATTCTGGTCTGATTACCTTCACTCTCTGTGGTCAACTTCTCCATCTGGTCTTCAGTGGTACTGAGTCTGGTATGGAGGAGTTCAACCTGCTTCTGGCTGGCAGTCAATTCAGCAGCCATTTCTGGAAAACACATCACAAAGAAAGTTTTTAAACACATTCTTCAAGACCCATTTTTGGCACAACAAGCATGTTGTATGAATCAATATGAAAATAATAATCAAGACGCTCCAACATATGGATATGGATCACACTCACAGTAAAAATGATGATTAAAACATGATCAGATCTCTACCTTCACTCTCTGTCTTCAACTTCTCCACCTGGTCTTCAGTGGTACTGAGTCTGGTATGGAGGAGTTCAACCTGCTTCTGGCTGGCAGTCAATTCAGCAGCCATTTCTGGAAAACATCACAGAGAAAGATTTTAAACACATTTCATCCTGTACCTTTAAACATTATTTCAAGCTCAATTTTTTTGGCACAACAAGCATGTTGCCTCTTGACCATTCTAACCAGCATTTTGTTTTGACATACCTTCCATCTCATGTTTGGAGATGCCCAACTCCACCCGAAGATCAGACACCAAGTCTCTCTGCTCCTTGGCTTCTTCCTCCACGTTCTTCAGCTTCTCTCCCTGCACTACCACAATGTCCCTAAGCTCCTGGACTTCTCCTTCACTGGCTGTCACCTTGGTCTCCATGGTCTTCAACTTCTCTCCCTGTACTACCACAATGTTTCCCAAGCTATGCACCATGTCTCTCAGATGCTTCACTTCGTCCCAGATGTCAGGTTGTAAGAGGGTGCCTGGTTCTACATGGTTGTCTCTCTCAGTGAGCGCTCCTTTCTCCCCCTGAGCTCCAGCCTCAGAGAGACACAACAGTAGAACAAGCAAAGCCCCAGCAGCCTTCATTCTGGAACAGAGTGAGTGAAGATACCGTACGGTCCAGCACGTCTTTTATACTCTCCCTCCTCATAGACCAGCATTGGAAACGTCATGGTACCCAGTGGAAAGTTAATCTACAAGCTGGACCCTAAATTAAGTCAAGGTCTGAGAACTCCAACATGTGGTCCACGATAAGAGCTGGCAAGACTGAATGTTCTGGATCTGGAAAGAGCGGCTGTGAAGATATTCAATGTAATCAGCTGTTGTTGCTGCAATAACACTGAGGACACTGAGGTTAGAGTGTTCACTGGCACGTTCACATGAAGCAAATGATCACTTTAAAATAGAATTATATTTATTCAAATGATCACTTTAAAATAGACTGATATTTATTCAAATGATCATTTAAAACAGACTGATATTTAAAACAGATCCCAGTGAGTCTATGCAGCATTGCTACAGTACATCCTCTCCTTTTATCCTTGCTGTCAGGTGGAAACCTCATATGTCCATAACTGTTGCTTTTCAGCATTCAAATTAAAAAGTATAATATTTTAGCTATATTTGTGTGGCACTGCAGTATGACATGGTAGGGCATTTATTTATGATAAATACATTTTAATAAATTACAATAAAAATATGGAGATAAGAGCTTTCTATGCGGCAGTAAGGATATCCTTGGTTGTGGACATGATGTCATAGTAGGTGAACATTTTACACACATCAGTGGAAATAGCAGATCTCACAACTGATCCACAAGTTGTGAGCATTGTAGATCTGTTATTTTTGAGTGACAATGGACACTTAAAGACATAGTGAAATGAAAAGTACGTTGTTCACATGTTTAGAGCATATCTGTAGTCATAATATGGCCATACCTAACAGTAGATGGCAAAAAAGTAAAAATCCTGTGTTATCCTGTGTATTATAACAAGACAATTACAGCCCCTAAACAAAAACGTCATGCGTGATGGTGATGACGTACATAAAAAATTCACGATGTCAGAATGATTGACAGGTTCCTGTGTCATTCAACTTCAACTACTTCAACTTCAGCTACTCTCCGTGAGCCCCTGGTTGGCGTGGCTTCCCCCTCCCCCCCGCCTCCCCGTTCGTCCTCACCACACAGTGCAGCCAGTATGTTGCGCTGGCCTACCTCCCATTCAGCTAATCACAAGCCGCGGCCGACATCTCATCTCCTATGAACACTTTTTTTTTAGCCGCTGTCTTGTCAGTCTATAGCGCAACGCTGTGACACTGAGCGTCGCTCGTTATCCCGCCCTGTCTTTAAATATTAATGTCTTCAATGAGTTATGGCCCGCCTAGCCTGGGATCGCCTCCAATTTCGGGCTTTTGATTCGGTCGGGAGCGGATGACGTCCTACGTCATTTTGTATTCAAAACGGACAACAATTTGGCCGGAACTACCGACCGGAATCAGTTTTAACCTGGTTTTGCGCATGCGCTAACTGGGATAAAACTGATTCCGGTCGGTAGTTCCGGCCAAAGTGTAGTCCGTTTTGAATACAAAATGACGTAAGATATCATCCGGTCTAGACCGGATCAGACGACCTTTTTAGTAAACGAATACCAGGCTTTCTCTCAGGAAAGCCTGGTGAGGCGAGGTTATGGCCCGCCTACTTTTTGACCGTCAAATCGCATTCCCTCCAGCGCTATGTCCCTCCTTTCTGGACATTTTCACTAGGACCTGTGTCACTAGTAGATAACTTCCTTTGCAGCCCTTAATTGAGGCTTGACCAGTGAGCCATGTGTGGGACATACGTACATACGTACAGAGAGACAGAACCAGATGTAGGAGCGATTAACACCGCTCATAAATGTATATACGGTACTGTACATGCAGTACAGTACATGTGTCTGTCCTTTCTGGACATTCTCACTAGGACCTGTGTCACTATAACGAAGTGGAGCAAGTAGATAACTTCCTTTGCAGCCCTTAATAGGCTCTATGCATATACGCCATTTTGTTCTACTTCCGGGTGTCTTTCGACTTCCTTCACAGGTGTTACTGATGATACTAATTAAGGCTCTGTTTGATTTATTGCACAGTGGTTCTTTAATTTCAAGGATCCCCACAACTCTATACAAATGGAATCAAATGGACCCGCAAGGGCTTACATTTGTACACTCTCAGAGTTACACACCTGTATGGGGACATTTGGAACCCACTCAAGAACACTTTGAGACCCACTGGTGTAGCAGAGTGTTTCCAGTGAGCCAACATGCACAATAGCAGAACCCTGATTCTGTTTGACCAGAATCGAACAGACCCTTAATTAGTATCATCGGTAACACCTGTGAAGGAAGTCGAAAGACACCCGGAAGTAGAACAAAAAGGCGTATATGCATAGAGCCTATTGAGGCTTGACCTGTGAGCCATGTGTGGGACATACATACGTACATACAGCGAGACAGAACCAGATGTAGGAGCGGTTAGCACCGCTCATAAATGTATATACGGTACATGCAGTGCAGTAGAGAAGACTTGAATCCAGTCAACATTTAGACAGTTGTTGTTTTAATAGCATCTTCACCAGCATCATCAGAGATCCTTCACAAGGAGAACAACAGAGAGGAAGGAATGTCCAGTAGTCACTCAGTCCATCATCATCCATGACAGTGACCGTGGCTCCCAACAACACGTAATCTGGGCCCCTGGGTACAAGGATTCACTGCGGGCCCCCCATGAATGTTAACTATTGAAGAATAGCAGATATACAAGCTCACAGCGCGGCACCGAGTGCCGCGCTGTGAGCTTGTATATCTGCTATTTTTGAAAAACTGTGAAAATGTTTGCAAGAAACCTATGTTTCCATGTGGGTGATGCTCAAACTCGTTCATGTGAAGGACCCCCAAAAGTATATGTATTTAGCCACGGACCCCCATCTAAAAAATATTTAGTTCCAGGGACCACCCAGAAGCAAAATTTGAGTTACAAATGTTCGCTTAAAAAAATACATATATTCAAAGATTTGCACACATTTTCACGACTTTTCAAAAATAGCAGATCTACAAGCTCGCAGCGCGGCACTCGGTGCCGCGCTGTGAGCTTGTATATCTGCTATTTTTCAATAGATAAAGTTACTAGGGCCCCTCCACCTTGGGCCCCGGTAACTCAGTCCCACTTTCCTACCCCTTGTGACGCCCCTGCTCCCAACCAACTGCACCCCATTCACTTCATTTGTACGTGAGGTTTTGAAAACAGGCGATCTACAAGCTCACAACAGCGTAGCAGTGACAGCGATTTTGTTTACCAGCTCTTGTTCACAAGATAGATAGATGGTAGATAATCGGCTCAAAAAAAAAGTCAGGCTGCGTTACAACTTTTTGTGGATTTCAATTATTGGCCTGACATAAATATTTTTTTGGAAATATATGGGCCGAATGGGCTTTGTGTGTGTGTGTGTGTGTGTGTGTGTGTGTGTGTGTGTGTGTGTGTGTGTGTGAGACCAGAGCCAACACTGCTATGCTCTATAGTGAAATGCAGAGAATGTTAGAGGCAGGGGCTGACATTTCTAAAAGGGCCTTTTGGTGAAAATATCAAAAATAGCAGACCTCCAAGCTCACAACGCGTGTTGCGAGCTTGAAGGTCGGCTATTTACGATGCTTCATTTCTACACAGAGGCCCAGCAAGCACAGGCAGGACCTGGTCCAATCAGTGACGTCTCGATTGGGGCCAGATTAAGTCAAACCATGACCAGTCAGATCTGGCCTAAATCACCTGATTTCAATCAACATAAATCCTGCCCAAAAAAAACGACATACTGGATTAATCAGAGGGTCCGATCGAGGCCAGATAAATATCATAACTAGTTTGATATGTCTCACAATATAACCTTAAATGCTCATATTTCAACTAACATTACAAACAATAACAATACTCCTATAGTCCATATGACATCCTGGTAATGACGTCAAGCCTAGTTCTGAAAGTCACCAGAGGACGTTATCATGACGTCATCATGACGTTATTTGGCTTGCAGGGGGGCAATTCTTTCAACATAAGATGCTACGTTCAAGTTCAGGAGAGTTTGGACAAGACAATTCTCTTGAATGCTGCCTTCAGGTATGGCATGGAAAGAGGGGCGTTTGCATTTCTTACACCATAGTAAAAACTGCATTCGTGGTCTGGAGGGGCACTTTTTACAGACGGATAAAAGGACAGGGGCTCAAGCCCCCTTTGATGTCTGTGTGCACGTGCCAGCTATGTCATATCGTTGTGGTCGTCAGACAGAAACCTTGCAACTCCACATTTCAAGTTTGTTGTTTTGTTTTTTCACCTTAAATCAATGCCCTTCGTCATACAATGGTGCAGCAAAAATAGACTAAAATCTACAAGTTCAAAACTGAAGATGGACGCAAATTTTTCACAAATGGCACACAAAAGTGTGCCATTTGTGAAAAATTTGCGTTTTGAGCTTGTAGATCTGCTAGCTTCATTAATATTTTTGGATTTATTTTAGCCCATTTCACACATTTTTTAAGGGGCTGCAAGTCAAATTACAAGGATTTTCAGGAAAGGTTTTTCAGAAGAATAAAAATAAAAGATCTGAGCTGAAGTGATTTAATTCACCGTCCATTCATTTATTTTTGCACTGTACATTTGGGTTGTTGTTTATACCATGTTGATGAAATGGATACATACATGTAGGACCCCAATGGAAACAAGTCCCCAGGACTTATTGTGTGAGTTATCCTTTTTAGCCTTAATGTTCTGTCTTACATTTATGAATAATAAAGCATTCAATCAATAAAAAAACGAACAAAAACAAACACATGTACTGTATCTTTTTGAGGTCTCGAGCTGGATGAGTTTGCGAAAAACTTTTTCTTCTGCAAAGGACGGCTGATCCTGACAGGGGGTAAAACACACGCATACGCACGCACGCACGCACGCACGCACGCACGCACGCACGCACGCACGCACGCACGCACGCACGCACGCACGCACGCACGCACGCACGCACGCACGCACGCACGCACGCACGCACGCACGCACGCACGCACGCGCGCGCGCGCGCACGCGCGTGCGTGCGTGCGTGCGTATGCGTGTGTTTTACCCCCTGTCAGGATCAGCCGTCCTTTGCAGAAGAAAAAGTTTTTCGCAAACTCATCCAGCTCGAGACCTCAAAAAGATACAGTACATGTGTTTGTTTTTGTTCGTTTTTTTATTGATTGAATGCTTTATTATTCATAAATGTAAGACAGAACATTAAGGCTAAAAAGGATAACTCACACAATAAGTCCTGGGGACTTGTTTCCATTGGGGTCCTACATGTATGTATCCATTTCATCAACATGGTATAAACAACAACCCAAATGTACAGTGCAAAAATAAATGAATGGACGGTGAATTAAATCACTTCAGCTCAGATCTTTTATTTTTATTCTTCTGAAAAACCTTTCCTGAAAATCCTTGTAATTTGACTTGCAGCCCCTTAAAAAATGTGTGAAATGGGCGCGTGTGTGCGCGCGCACGCACACACACACACACACACACACACACACACACACACACACACACACACACACACACACACACACACACACACACACACACACACACACACACACACACACACACACACACACACACACACACACACACACACACACACACGCACACACATTGCAAACAGAAGACAGGAGGCATGAATCTAAATATATATATAAATATATACAGTATTATTTACACGTGTTCATCTGGGTTGCTCTGTACACTGTACAGACACTCAGCTAAATACACCTTCACACCATCTCAAAGGAGAAGTTCACCCCCAAAATGACTTCTGTTTTCCCCTATCCATTACTCACCCCATGGAGACGTGAATTCATGGATATTTCTTTTGTTAGTTTTCGTCACCACTAACTTGAGGAGACTCTTTGTGTCTCCATAGGGAACAAAGCAAACTCTCTAAAGGCTTTATTTTGATTGTATTAACCAGCTCTAATACCTTAACTTAAAGGCCTGTCCATACTGTCTCCGGCCACCGAACTTTTCGTCAGAAATGTCCGGTTCAACTACAAAATGTCGTCACTCGCATCTTCTGAAAAGAATTACCTCGAATTAGTGTTGGGAAAGCTGCAATAGGTCTAACCAATAGAATCCATTTGAATGTTTATTTTTTTATTTTTTTTTAACCGCCCCCGGAAAAAATGTTTTGAACTAGAGGTTTGCGGGCCTTCGGCCCGCTCACATCTAGTTAAAAAAATAAAAATAAAAAATAAAAAAAGTTAAAAAAAAAAAAAAAAAATTTGAGAAAAAAAAAATTTTGAGAAAAAAAATGTTTGAGAAAAAAAATTGAGAAAAAAAAATTTTTGAGAAAAAAAATTTTGAGAAAAAGTTTTGAGAAAAAAAAAATTTTTGAGAAAAAAAAATTTTGAGAAAAAAATTTTTTTGAGAAAAATTTTTTTTTTGAGAAAAAAAAATTAGGATAAAAAAAAGTTTTGAAAAAAATAAGAAATAAAACGTATTGGTGATGTGTGCGTCTCTCTCTGTGCATTCCCCCCCCCCCCAAAGTGTGCGTCTCTCTCTGTGAAGTCCGTTGACTGTGGACTGCCCTGTGCCCTGTGCCTATGCTCGAGTGTGGGCGTGTCTCAAAGTCCGTTGACTGTGGACTGCCCTGTGTCCTGTGTCCGTTGACTGTGGGCTGCCCTGTGTCCTGTGCCCTGTGCCAAAGTGGGCTGCGGCCTTAAGCCAATTGTAAATATAAGATGGCTGACAACCAGACAACATCCACTCCAGGGAGGCTGACATTCCTAAAAGGGCCTTTTGGTGGTGAAAATATCAAAAATAGCAGCTCAGGGGTCGGCTATTTTCGATCCTTGACATTTCTTGATTTCAACATAAGATGCTGCATTCAAGTTCAGGAGAGTTTGGACAAGGCGATTGTCTTGAATGCTGCCTTCAGGTATGGCATGGAAAGAGGGGGCATTTGCATTTCTTTCACCAGATCAGGTCTGGAGAGGGCACTTTTTACAGACCGATAAAAGGGCAGAGGCTCAAGCCCCCTTTGATGTCTAGCCACCGCTGGTCATAAAATCATTGTCAATTAGGAATGCAAAAAAAAGAAAAAAGAAAAACCATGAATTCAATTCTCCATGGGGTGAGAGATCAATAGTGGGAAAATAAGTCATGTTGGGGGTGAACTATCCCTTTAATGTCTTGAGTATTTCACATTTTCACATTGAGTCAGTATCGTACAGTAAGACGTTGTGTTATTAACAGCGTTGTGAGTTCCATCACTGTCTCTTCTCTCCCTGCGTCATCGGTCCCACAACCACCGCTCAACCAACGCTCCTGAGACGATGCAGGGTTCTCGGTTCGATTCCCCGGCTCTCCCCCTCCTCTCTGGTTTAGTGTTGAAGTGTCCTTGAGCAAGACACTGAACCCCTGAACGCTCTCAAGATGAGCAGGTTGTTTTCCTTCGCCGTACCGGTGTGAATTGTCGTGTGTGTGTGTGTGTGTGTGTGTGTGTGTGTGTGTGTGTGTGTGTGTGTGTGTGTGTGTGTGTGTGTGTGTGTGTGTGTGCGCACACACGCACATGCGAGTGTGTGTCAGCAAAGATGGCCACTGAAAAACTCATCACAATTAGGGCTGTCACGATTATGACACTTTACATTAATTGTCACTCAAATTATTGCGATTAAAGATTCAATTTAGTTTTTTGTCGTTGACAATTACATTTCTGTTTGGCTTTTAGGCAGATATGACACATAACCTAAATATACAAAGAAATTAAATGAAAGAAATTACATTTATACTTCAACAATTTATATTGACATTGATAGTGGAAATAGCCGATCTACAAGCTCACGTGTCGCATCGCAGCGCATTGTGAGCTTGTAGATCAGCTATTTCTACTATGTTTTTAAATGTTTGAAAACATATAATTTTATTTGCAAGTAAGTAAACGATTATGATGATTATGACAAAATGATATGTCAAATAAATGGGATTAGACGATTCTGTAATAATTGTGACGGGCCTAATCTCACTACAAGGAAGCTACGTCATCTTCGACATCGACGGACTGCCAAGGGTTGTGTGTGTGTGTGCGTATGCATGTGCGTGTGTGAACGTAATGCACATTAGTAAAGCGATTTGGATAACAGGCGCTATATATATATTTATATACTGTATATAAATGCACTTTTTCCCCAAAAGTCTTTGAAAACAAAAAAAGGGCTGTACTCGCCACGCAGCGCAGTTCCGCTTCTGCTCAAAGCTCCTCGCGGGTTTCAGGTAGTCCAGCTAGCTGTGCTTAGCTAGTGTTTTTCTTTTAAACGTATTTAACTATTCCGTTTTAAATAGAATCGGGGGAGCGGCCAGGGTCGAGGACGAGGTTTGAATATCGATCGACCCGGGAGGATCTCGTGGGACGAGGAGGGAGGGAGGGAGGGAGGAACAGGGGGAGGGGGAAGAGTCCGACTCTTAACGCCAGAGAGAGTCTACAGTCTGGTGGTTTCGGGATAACGCAGGTTCACGAGGAGGAGGCTCATCCAGTGGATCTCAACCTTTTTGTTTTTCCCATTCAGGCCTAGAATTATTGAATTCTTTAGCTATTGAAAAATAACAGATATACAAGCTCACAGCGCGAGTCTGCTATTTTTGAAAAAAAAATTGAAATTTTTTGCAAATCTTTGAATATGTATTTTTAAAGCAAACGTTTGTAACTCAAATTTTGCTTCTGGGTGGTCCCTGGAACTAAATATTTTGAGATGGGTGTCCGGAGTGCATCTCTCCACTCCGACATGTCTCCTTTCCGACATGTCTCCATTCTGACACTAACCCTATCTCTAACCCTAACCCTAAACCTTAGGCCCATGGGAGTGTCGCCACTCCGACAATAAGAAGTCCATTTCGGAGTGGCGACATGTCGGAATGGAGAGAGCCTCCCGGGTGTCCGTGGCCAAATAAATATCAGTTTGGAGGTCCTTCACATGAAAAGGTTTGAGAACCACTGACATAGTAGTCTCTCAAGAACAGACTAACTGAGCTCCATTTAAGTGAAAAGGACCTTTTCTTTGACGATGGCTGGCCAGATTGCTGACATAGAAACATAGGTTTTTCAAAAAAATCTTAGAAGGATTCAAAAGACTCTTATAGAATCGGGTCAAAATTCAAATTTTCACGATTTTTCTAAAATAGCAGATCTACAAGCTTGCAGCGCGGCACTCGGTGCCGCGCTGTCAGCTTGTATATCTTCTATTTTCCATTAGTTAAAGCATAAAATAATGATACACAATATGTGTACCCGTTCTGAATGGGTTAATATGCCATCAGGGCCACGGGTATCTCCCTTAGAGATAGGGTGAGAAGTTCAGTCAGTCGACCGTGAGAGACTTGGAGTAGAACCGCTGCTCCATCACTTGGAAAGGAGTCAGCTTAGGTGGTTCGGGCATCTTAGTACGGATGCCCCCCGAGCGCCTTCCTATAGGAAGGTCCTCGATGCACGTCCCACTGGGAGGAGACCCTGTGGCAGACCAAAGACCAGATGGAAGGATCAGGATCTCCAAACTGTGCAAAATGGAACCAAATGGACCAGTGAGATA